>NC_053497.1:181505949-181555949 GCF_905171775.1 Rana temporaria | reverse complement strand
TTAGCCTTTGGCAAAATTTTGGTAAAATTTGCCTCTAATTGATTTCCTTGTATTAACCACTTCCCTACCGTAGGACGTCATATTACGTCCTGGACTTTCAGTGGGGATATCTGAATGATGGGTGGAGCTACAGGCATCATTCAGATATCCATCTCTTTTATCTCCTTTGAGAATCTGGGCCTTAGTGTGAACAGAGCGACGGCTGCCTGCTGAAGCTAAGACGTAGCTGCTTGCTGCAGAGAGAAGGGAGTAGGAACACCAGTGGACGGGCGCACTTGGCAGCAGTGCACCCTAGGCGGCTTGCCTAGTTTGCCTAGTGGTAGGCCCACTGAGCCACCGGCCCACCGGGACACTCCCAGTAGTCCCGATGGCCAGTACATGCCTGTCCTCTTTCAAATCGACCGTTGCTTGGTGTACATACTCTAAATGGTGAGCATACTCTAAAGAGCACATTAGAGTATGTCGGAGATATACAAATGAATAAAAGTAACAGATGGAGGCGGAAATCTTTTCTAATAGTTCTCCTCAACACAGAGGTATAATCAGCACAGCTATCTCTCGCACCTTTCTCTGGTATCCGTGAGATCTGTCCAGTGTTCACAGCTAATTAGCCACGTATTTATTACGCTCCTCAAAAAACACATATGAGATTTCACACTTTGGCATAAGGTGAGCTAGCCAAGAAGAAAAAAAGCCTGTTTTGTTAATTGAAAAAGCTAATGAGTTCTTGTTTAAGAACAGTAATAGGTAGGCCTTCCGGGACCTATCAGGTGCTACTAGAGCGTCCGATTCCTCCACAGCACCTTCGCAATCACCCAGCCAAGCCATACAGGTAAACAAATTACAAGCTAATTAGAAGCCGTTTCCATATTTCTCCTTTTTACGACCCAAAAGGCTCCGCTGTTGACCAATCGGCATTTAAAAGGCCTTGTTTGAGGGGGGATCTCGGACGCTTGGTTAATTGGAAGAGCTATATAAATATTTAACCTATTGCCCACAACAATAATTGAACATGTTTTCCCCACCGGCTGGGGAGCCAGAAAACTCGCTGGTAAAACATAATTAGTGCGAGCGAAGAAAAGAAAGGCGCTCGTTATTTTCATGTGTTGCTCTAATGCACAATTAAGCTCATTTTCTCCACAAACATGAAGTTGTTAACCTGAATCACGACTCGCTTTGGCCCTTCAACCTTTCTTAGGTAATTGGGATCAAGGTCCAAGTGTTACGGAAACCTGAATGGCTCCATCAGGTAATGGGTTGGTGGACATTGGTTGGTCTTAGTTTTGGCTAGATTTGGCAACGTTCACAAGAACTAACAAGACAGGAGCCCAACTAGGAGATAGAAGTAAAGTGTTTTCATCCTGAAGAAGGACCTTCTTGGCAGGATCACCAGGGATTTTTTTTTTTATGAAAACTGCGTTTTTAACCACTTTCCCCGGGTAGACGTCATTTACTTTGAGTGAAGATATCTGGATGATGGTTGGAGCTACAGACATCATCCAGATCACTTTTGTTCCAGCCAGCGTTTGAAAAACGACTGCGCAAATACAGCGTGACATACAAGATTGCAATGGCCGCCATTGTATTCCCTAGGGCAGCGATGGCAAACCTTTGGCTTGCGTGCCAGAGCTGCCAGTGGCACCCAGTGAGCCTTCACTGCCCATCTCCATCAATGAGCCTTTGTCCCCACCTCCATCAATGAGCCTTTGTTCCCACCTCCATTAATGAGCCTTCCCTCCCCACCTCCCATCAATGAGCCTTCGCTCCCCACCTCCATCAATGAGCCTTCGCTCCCCACCTCCATCAATGAGCCTTCGCTCCCCACCTCCATCAATGAGCCTTCGCTCCCCACCTCCATCAATGAGCCTTCGCTCCCCACCTCCATCAATGAGCCTTCGCTCCCCACCTCCATCAATGAGCCTTCGCTCCCCACCTCCATCAATGAGCCTTCGCTCCCCACCTCCATCAATGAGCCTTCGCTCCCCACCTCCATCAATGAGCCTTCGCTCCCCACCTCTATAAATGAGCCTTCGCTCCCTACCTCCATCAATGAGCCTTCGCTCCCCACCTCCATCAATGAGCCTTCGCTCCCCACCTCCATCAATGAGCCTTTGCTCCCCACCTCCATCAATGAGCCTTATTCCCCACCTCCATCAATGAGCCTTCCCTCCCCACCTCCATCAATGAACCTTCCCTCTCCACATCTATCAATGAGCCTTTTGCAAACCACCTCCATCAATGAGCCTTCCCTCCCCACCTCCATCAATGAGCCTTTGTCCCCACCTCCAGCAATGAGCCTTTGTCCCCACCTCCATCAATGATCCTTCCCTCTCCACATCCATCAATGAGCCTTCACAAACCACCTCCATCAATGAGCCCCCCCACCTCCATCAATGAGCCTTTGTCCCCACCTCTGTCAATGAGCCTTCCCTTCCCACCTCCATCAATGAGCCTTCCCTTCCCACCTCCATCAATGAGCCTTCACTCCTCACCTCCATCAATGAGCCTTCACTCCCCACCTCCATCAATGAGCCTTTCCTCCCCACCTCCCTCAATGAGCCTTCCCTTCCCACCTCCATCAATGAGCCCTTGTCCCCACCTCCATCAATGAGCCTCCCCTCCCCACCTCCATCAATGAGCCTTCACTCCCCACCTCCATCAATGAGCCTTTGTTCCCCACCTCCATCAATGAGACTTCGCTCCCTACCTCCATCAATGAGACTTCGCTCCCCACCTCCATCAATGAGCCTTCCCTCCCCACCTCCATCAATGAGCCTTTGTTCCCCACCTCCATCAATGAGCCTTCGCTCCCTACCTCCATCAATGAGCCTTCATTCCCCACCTCCATCAATGAGCCTTCCCTCCCCCACCTCCATCAATGAGTCTTACCTCCCCACCTCCATCAATGAGCCTTCCCTCCCCACCTCCATCAATGAGCCTTCCCTCCCCACCTCCATCAATGAGCCTTCTCTCCCCACCTCAATCAATGAGCCTTCCCTCCCCACCTCAATCAATGAGCCTTCCCTCCCCACCTCAATCAATGAGCCTTCCCTCCCCACCTCCACCAATGAGCCTTTTCTACCCACCTCCATCAATGAGCCTTCACAAACCACCTCCACCAATGAGCCTTCCCTCCCCACCACCAAGCAGTTGGGGGTGTACCTAATAAAGTGACTGGTGAGTTCATACCTCTGTCCAGAACGGACCCTAGGGAGTATTTGAAGCCTTTTATCATAGCCAGTACACTATGTGATGGAGAACTCATTTATTGACCTCTAATAATAATATTTCCTCTCCTTTTTCTGCACGCTTTTCATTAGAACACAGCGTGCCGCCTAGCAGAACTTTCCCGGTGCTGGCTCAGACTCGCTCACAAAACTGCATTTCGGCACATGCTGGCAATAACAGAGCTCTTAATCTTTACAGTGAGTGTGCCATGGGCATTGAGGTCTACACAATCACATTAGATAAACAAATATGATTTATTTGCATTACCTGCTTCCCACAAGCAATAATATATTTAGCGGTAAATAAAATATCAATCACTGTCACCTTGCATATGGGCGCGCTAGGCAGATCCAACACTGTATTCCAGTTCCACGACGCGCGAGAGAGAGGCGAAGCGAGCTGCAAGTCGCCAAGACTCGCCGCGTCTCTGCCCGGGCCTCTAAGATTTACTAAGCTCTTGGCACAAGTATAAGAAACCCGGAGAGAGGAAGTGTAACAACAATTCTCGTCCAAGTAAAATCACGGGGGACGAAAGAACGCAAGGGTGTGTTTTCATCATTGAGGAAGTCCTTTGATGAGTTGCGGGGTCAGGAGCCGATCGTAGAGACGGTTATACAAGTTGGATCTCATAGGATTTGGCAGGAACATTGGTTTAAAGTAAAAAGAAAAAATTTTTTTTTTAGAGAGGCCAAAACTCTCCAGAAATGTTACAGAAAATAAAGGAAAAGCTCTTGAAATACACTATATTGTCAAAAGTATTGGGACACCTGCCTTTGAATGCACATGAACTTTAATGGCATCACAGTCTTGAGCCAGTCAATGTGCCTTTCTTCCCCCACCTCCATCAATGAGCCCTCCCCTTCTCCTCTATCAATGAGCATTTCCCTCCACCTCCATCAATGAGCCCTCCCCTTCTCCATCAATGAGCCTTTCCCCTCACCTCCATCAATGAGCCCTCTCCTTCTCCATCAATGAGCTTTTACCCCCACCTCCATCAATGAGCCTTCCCTTCCCACCCCACCTCCATCAATGAGCCCTCCCCTTCTCCTCCATCAATGAGCCTTCCCTCCCAACCTCCTTCAATGAGCCCACCCCTTCTCCTCCATCAATGAGCATTTCCCCACACCTCCATCAATGAGCCCTCCCCTTCTCCATCAATGAGCCTTTCCCCCTACCTCCATCAATGAGCCTTCCTTCCCCACCTCCATCAATGAGCCCTCTCCTCCGCCTCCATCAATGTGCCTTCCTTCCCCCACCTCCGTCTCCATCAATGAGTCTTCTCTCCCCACATCCTCCAATGAGCCTTCCCACCTCGCCTCCATCATTGAGCCTCCCCTCCCCACCTCCATCAATGAGCCTTCCCTCCCCACCTCCATCAATGAGCCTTCCCTCCCCACCTCTATCAATGAGCCTTCCTTCCCCACCTCCATCAATGAGCCTTCCTTCCCCACCTCCATCAATGAGCCTTCCTTCCCCACCTCCATCAATTAGCCTTTGCTCCCTACCTCCATCAATGAGCCTTTGCTCCCCACCTCCATCAATGAGCCTGCCCACCTCTATAAATGAGCCTGCCCACCTCTATAAATGAGCCTGCCCACCTCTATAAATGAGCCTGCCCACCTCTATAAATGAGCCTGCCCACCTCTATAAATGAGCCTGCCCACCTCTATAAATGAGCCTGCCCACCTCTATAAATGAGCCTGCCCACCTCTATAAATGAGCCTGCCCACCTCTATAAATGAGCCTGCCCACCTCTATAAATGAGCCTGCCCACCTCTATAAATGAGCCTGCCCACCTCTATAAATGAGCCTGCCCACCTCTATAAATGAGCCTGCCCACCTCTATAAATGAGCCTGCCCACCTCTATAAATGAGCCTTCCTCCCCACCTCCATCAATGAGCCTTCCCTCCCCACCTCCATCAATGAGCCTTCCCTCCCCATCTCCATCAATGAGCCTTCCCCTCCCCACCTCCATCAATGAGCCTTCCCCTCCCCACCTCCATCAATGAGCCTTCCCTCTCCACCTCCATCAATGAGCCTTCCCTCCCCACCTCCATCAATGAGCCTTCCCCTCTCCACCTCCATCAATTAGCCTTTGCTCCCAACCTCCATCAATGAGCCTTCGCTCCCCACCTCCATCAATGAGCCCTCCCCTTCTCCATCAATGAGCCTTTCCCCTCACCTCCATCAATGAGCCCTCTCCTTCTCCTCCATCAATGAGCTTTTACCCCCACCTCCATCAATGAGCCTTCCCTTCCCACCCCACCTCCATCAATGAGCCTTCCCTCCCAACCTCCTTCAATGAGCCCACCCCTTCTCCTCCATCAATGAGCATTTCCCCACACCTCCATCAATGAGCCCTCCCCTTCTCCATCAATGAGCCTTTCCCCCTACCTCCATCAATGAGCCTTCCTTCCCCACCTCCATCAATGAGCCCTCTCCTCCGCCTTTATCAATGTGCCTTCCTTCCCCCACCTCCGTCTCCATCAATGAGTCTTCTCTCCCCACATCCTCCAATGAGCCTTCCCACCCTGCCTCCATCATTGAGCCTCCCCTCCCCACCTCCATCAATGAGCCTTCCCTCCCCACCTCCATCAATGAGCCTTCCCTCCCCACCTCTATCAATGAGCCTTCCTTCCCCACCTCCATCAATGAGCCTTCGCTCTCCACCTCCATCAATGAGCCTTCGCTCTCCACCTCCATCAATTAGCCTTTGCTTCCTACCTCCATCAATGAGCCTTCGCTCCCCACCTCCATCAATGAGCCTGCCCACCTCTATAAATGAGCCTTCCCTCCCCATCTCCATCAATGAGCCTTCCCCTCCCCACCTCCATCAATGAGCCTTCCCTCTCCACCTCCATCAATGAGCCTTCCCCTCCCCACCTCCATCAATGAGCCTTCCCCTCCCCATCTCCATCAATGAGCCTTCCCCTCCCCACCTCCATCAATGAGCCTTCCCCTCTCCACCTCCATCAATTAGCCTTTGCTCCCAACCTCCATCAATGAGCCTTCCCCTATCCACCTCCATCAATTAGCCTTTGCTCCCAACCTCCATCAATGAGCCTTCGCTCCCCACCTCCATCAATGAGCCTTCCCTCCCCACATCCATCAATGAGCCTTCCCCTCTCCACTTCCATCAATTAGCCTTTGCTCCCAACCTCCATCAATGAGCCTGCCCACCTCCATCAATGAGCCTTCCCTCCCCACATCCATCAATGAGCCTTCCCCTCTCCACCTCCATCAATGAGCCTTCGCTCCCCACCTCCATCAATGAGCCTTCCCTCCCCACCTCCATCAATGATCCTGCCCACCTCTATCAATGAGCCTTCGCTCCCCACCTCCATCAATGAGCCTGCCCACCCCCCACCTTCATCAATGAGCCTCCCCACCTCTATCAATGAGCCTTCCTCCCCACCTCCATCAATGAGCCTTCCCTCCCCACATCCATCAATGAGCCTTCCCCTCTCCACCTCCATCAATGAGCCTTCGCTCCCCACCTCCATCAATGAGCCTTCCCTCCCCACCTCCATCAATGAGCCTGCCCACCTCTATCAATGAGCCTTCCTCCCCACCTCCATCAATGAGCCTTCCCTCCCCACATCCATCAATGAGCCTTCCCCTCTCCACCTCCATCAATGAGCCTTCGCTCCCCACCTCCATCAATGAGCCTTCCCTCCCCAACTCCATCAATGAGCCTGCCCACCTCTATCAATGAGCCTTCGCTCCCCACCTCCATCAATGAGCCTGCCCACCTCTATCAATGAGCCTTCCTCCCCACCTCCATCAATGAGCCTTCCCTCTCCACCTCCATCAATGAGCCTTCCCCTCCCCACCTCCATCAATGAGCCTTCCCCTCTCCACCTCCATCAATTAGCCTTTGCTCCCAACCTCCATCAATGAGCCTTCGCTCCCCACCTCCATCAATGAGCCTTCCCTCCCCACATCCATCAATGAGCCTTCCCTCCCCACATCCATCAATGAGCCTTCCCCTCTCCACCTCCATCAATTAGCCTTTGCTCCCAACCTCCATCAATGAGCCTTCGCTCCCCACCTCCATCAATGGGCCTTCGCTCCACACCTCCATCAATGGGCCTTCCCTCCCCACCTCCATCAACAAGCCTTCCCTTCCCACCTCCATCAATGAGCCTCCCCTCCTCCATCCATGAGCCTTCCCTCCCCACCTCCATTAATTTGCATTCACTCCCCACCTCCATCAATGAGCCTTCGCTCCCCACCTCCATCAATGAGCCCCCCCACCTCTATCAATGAGCCTTCCCTCCCCACCTCCATTAATTTGCATTCACTCCCCACCTCCATCAATGAGCCCCCCCACCTCCATCAATGAGCCTTCCTTCTCCACCTCCATTAATGAGCCCCCCACCTCTATCAATGAACCCTCCCCCCACCTCCATCAATGAGCCTTCCCTCCCCCACCTCCATCAATGAGCCCTCCCCCCACCTCCATCAATGAGCCTTCCCTCCACCTCCATCAATGAGCCTTCACTCCCCACCTCCATCAATGAGCCCTCCCCTCCACCTCCATCAATGAGCCTTCCCTCCCCACCTCCATCAATGAGCCTTCCCTCCCCACCTCCATCAATGAGTCATGAGATAACTAATGTTCTTAACTTTATCTGTCAGAATGTTATGACTGATGGGTATATATATCAGTTCCGCCTATCAATGTCCATCAGTGTTGCATATCAGGGCCACACATCAGTTCCGCTTACCAGTGCCCATCGTCAGTGCCATCTCATTGGTGCCACCTCATGGGTGCAGCCTTATCAATGCCGCCTTTTCAGTGCCCATCAGTGAAGGAGAAAACGTACTTATTTACAACATTTTATAACGGAAACACAAGAAAAACTTGGCCTGGGCAGGAAGGGGGGTGTAAGCGCCCCCCGGTATTGAAGTGGGTAAATCAATAGTTGACTTTATATTTCTCTGCTTACATAAAACTGAATTATCTCACAGAAAATCGCAAGAAACAAACTTCAACTTCATCATGGTTTGGTCAAGCTCGCCCTTTCGGTAATATTACATTAAGTACAGTTACTCCCCTTGACATTTTGTCCTGTTCTACCATAAAAAAAGAAGACTATTTATATTCCAAAGCAAATACGTGAGCCTGAGCCCATTAAAACACACAAGAAAAAAACAGTTAATGGGAATATTACGGTCACCGATTTTTACAAACTGTCAGTAAATTTACAACCCTGGGCACAGTGAGGCTGCAGTGGGACTGCAGATGGGCACAGTGATGCTGCAGATAGGAACAGTGAGGCTGCAGATGGGCGCACACAGTGAGGCTGCAGATGGGCACAGTGAGGCTGCAGATGGGCAAAGTGAGGCTGCAAATGGTCACACACAGTGAGGCATGCAAATGGCACAGCGAGGCTGCAAATGGGCACAGTGAGGCTGCAGATGGGCACAGTGAGGCTGCAGATGGGCACGGTGAGGCTGCAGATGGGCACGGTGAGGCTTCAGATGGGGCTAGTAAGGCTGCAGATGGGCACACAGAGTGAGGCTGCAGATGGGCACAGTGAGGCTGCAAATGGGCACAGTGAGGATGCAAATGGGCACAGTGAGACTGCAGATGGGAACAGTGAGGCTGCACATGGGCACTGATGATACAGGTGGGCACAGTGAGTCTGCAGATGGGCACAGTAATGCTGCAAATAGGCACAGTGAGGCTGCAAATGGGCACAGTGAGGCTACAAATGGGCACAGAGAGGCTACAAATGGGCACAGAGAGGTTGCAAATTGGCACAGTGAGGCTGCAGATGGGCACAGTGATACTGCAGATGGGCACTGGTGATACAGGTGGGCACAGTGAGGCTACAGATGGCACAGTGAAGCTGCAGATGGGCACAGTAAGGCTGTGGATAGGCACAGTGAGGCTGCAGATGGGCACAGTAATGCTGAAAATAGGCATAGTGAGGTTGCAGATGGGCACAGTGAGGCTGCAAGTGGGCACAGTGAGGCTACAAATGTGCACAGTTAGGCTGCAGATGGGCACAATGAGGCTGCAAATTGGCAGAGTGAGGCTGCAAATTGGCAGAGTGAGGCTGCAGATGGGCACAGTGAGGCTGCAGATGGGCACAGTGAGGCTGCAGATGGGCACTGATGATACAGGTGGGCACAGTGAAGCTGAAGATGGGCACAGTGAGTCTGCAGATGGGCACTGATGATACAGGTGGGCACAGTGAGGCTACAGATGGCACAGTGAAGCTGCAGATGAGCACAGTGAAGCTGCAGATGGGCACAGTGAGGCTGCGGATGGGCACTGATGATACAGGTGGGCACAGTGAGGCTGCAGAAGGGCACAGTGAGGCTGCAGATGGCCACTGCGAGGCTGCAGATGGCCACTGCGAGGCTGCAGATGGCCACTGCGAGGCTGCAAATGGGCACTGATGCTACATATGGGCACAGTGAGGCTGCAGATGGGCACAATGAGGTTGCAGATGGGGACACACACAGTGTGTTGTGGTAAAATTAGGTGCCTCGGCTTATATTAGGGTTCTGGGGGTTCTGAGTAATTTTCTACCGGAAAAAAAAAGATGGGATGGGAAGTGGTTAAATCAATAGTTGACTTTATATTTCTCCGCTTACATAAAACTGAATTATCTCACAGAAAAATCACTCGAAAAAAACCTTCAACTTCATCATGGTTTGGCCAATCGCGCCCTTTCGGTAATATCACATTAAGTACAGTCACTCCCCTTGACATTTTGTCCTGTTCTTACCAAGACGATTTATTTTCCGAAGCAAATGCCTGAGCCCAATAAACCACAAAAGAAAATAAAAAAAAAACAGTTCATGGTAATATTACGGCCAAAAAAATGCGAGCGTATTTCTTGTAATAAGACAAGCGTAACCTAACCTGATCACAGGAGGGTAATAAGGCGCAAGTAGGGTTCAAAGGGGTCCCGTCTCCGTGCCTCAAGTGACGAATCGCGTCTACAATGTCAGAACAAAAAAAAGCGAATTCTTCCCGGGGGCCGACCTCACAACTTAATTACCGCCGGTAAGTATGGACGCTGGCCGTCCGCAATAACATTTTATTTTACCACTTATTAGGAGCAGAAAAAAATGGCTTATCGGTCCGTGACCCTCAACGCGGCCATTGCGTCCGGGATAAAATGATTGCGTGTATTTGTGGTGCGTTTACAGCAGAACATATAAATAGAGCGTCTTGGTAACTGGATACCGAGAGAGAGAGAAAGAGAGACGGAATTAACTATTCATGGGGTTGCTTAGGAAACGGCGATAACTACGAAACCGCTATGCAAGAAGGTCACACTGACCCGCCGGTGCCTTTAAAGATTTGTAACATGCACTCATGTATTAAAAAAAAAATATAAGAAAAAAAAAGTTTTGTTTGCACCTTTCCTGAGATTAAAAATAACGGGGCAGATCCACAGAGATCTGCACCCGCGCAGCGTATCAGATATACGCTACTCCGCCGTACCTTACCTGGCTTTAGTTCGAATCCTTAAAGATTTTGCGCCGTAAGTTTACGGCGGCGTAGTCTATCTCTGGCGGCGTAACGGCGCGTAATTCAAATCGGCGATTAGGGGGCGTGTTTCATTTAAATGAAGCGCGTCTCCGCGCCGAATGAACTGCGCATGCGCCGTCCCTAAATTTCCCGCCGTGCATTGCGCGAAATGACGTCGCAAGGACGTAATTTTTTAAACTTAGACGTGACTTACGTCCATCCCGATTCAGGGACAACTTATGCAAAAAAAAGCATCCTCGGGGGGGCTGTGCTGATAATCGATCAGCACAAACCCCCCCTGTCAGAGGAGCAGCCGATCGGCTCTCCTCTACTCGCGTCTGACAGACGCGAGTGAGGAAAAGCCGATTACCGGCTTTTTCCTGTTTACATTGTGATCAGCCGTGATTGGACACGGCTGATCACGTGGTAAAGAGTCTCCGCGAGAGACTCTTTACCTTGAACGGTGTTGCGGGGTTTCAGACTGACACCCTGCAACAACGATCGCCGCTAATGCGCACCCCCGGGGGCGCGCAGCGGCTCAAAATCCTGAGGACGTCATATGATGTCCAGTCAGGATTCTACAACCACTTTGCCGACGTCAATCTGTCATTGGCCGGCGGCAAGTGGTTAAAATAAATAAATACAATTAAAAAGAGCATCTGTATCTTTTTATTTTTTTTAATTTTTTGTAGCCTTTTTTACTTTGTTTTATTTTATTTATTTTTTTAATTTTTTGTCGCCATTTTGGCTGTTTTTTTTTTTTTTTTTTTTTTTTTTAGCCTTCTTGGCTTTTTATTTTATTTTTTTCATTTTTTGGAACCCTTTCTATTTTTTTTTCATTCTTGTAGCCTTTTTTTTTGTAGCCTTTTTGCCTTTTTTTTTAATTTTTTGGAACCCTTTCTTTTTTTTGTAGCCTTTTTTTCATTTTTTTGTAGCCTTATTGTTTTTTTTTTTTTCTTTTTTTAGGGTGGACCTCCGCTTTAAGCTGCAATATATTCCATTTGAATTTTTTTGGTTTTAAATGGTAAAGACAAAAATAAATGTCGCACATCAAGACTTTAAACATCCCCCATTATTCTTCCTCTTTAGTTGCTCCCGATGTGAAAATCGCTTCGCAGGCGACTTTGATTTGTTTTTTTTTTAGGGAGAGATGAAAACAAAGTAATCTGCTTCTTTGTATCATCTCACAGGATGGAAGAGATACTTTGTTCCACCTACAAGACGAGGCAATTTCATTGCCCTTCCCGACCAACTGAGACTCTCACTATCTGAGAATGATGAGAAGATTCTTCTTCCCCATGAAATGCACTTTGGAGAACTTCCCTGCATTCCTATTGGATATTTTCGGGAATTTATTTTTCTTTTTTTATAAATATATCAAATTCTTTCTGGCATCTCAATTGTAGCCGGCGTCCCACCGGCCTGATTTGAACCACGGACGCTCAGACTCATCCTGCATTGAATGGCTCTCTGTATATTCTCATGACTCGCTACACTCATCATCTACATCACCCACAGGAGATACGGAAACCTTATAGATGGTGGGATGGATTCAGGTATGACTTGCGCCCTCTTACGGAGGCGCAGCGTACCGTTTTAACGCTGGGCCTCCGTAAATTACCTGCGCTGCGCTTCATTCATGAAGCAGTAGCTCCGTAATTTGCGTGGGCGCTCCCTAAAACTGCCCGGCGTAAGGGCGCGTAATTTAAATGATCCCGTAGGGGGCGTGGATCATTTAAATTAGGTGCGTTCCCGCGCCGAACGTAGTGCGCATGCTCCGTCGGGAAACTTTCCCGACGTGCATTGCGGCAAATGACGTCGCAAGGACGTCATTTGCTTCAACGTGAACGTAAATGGCGTCCAGCGCCATTCACGATTCACTTACGCAAACAACGTAATTTTCAAACATCGCGACGCGGGAACGACGGGTATACTTAGCATTGGCTGCCCCTGCTAATAGCAGGAGCAGCCTTACGCGGAACCCAACGAACGTAAACAACGTAAAATGCGTACGCAGGGCGCACGTAGGGTTGTGAATCGGCGTGAGTATGCAATTTACATACTCTACGCTGACCACTACGGGAACGCCACCTAGCGGCCATCGTAAGAATGTAGCCTGCGATACGACGGCATAAGAGAATTATGCCAGTCATATCTTAGGCTGCAGTCGGCGTAACGAGCTTTCTGAATACAGAAAAGTCGTTACGCCGGCGCAACTAAGCAATTGCACTGCGTAACTATGGTTACGCAGACGCAAGTGCTTACTGAATCCACCCCGGTGTGTTAGTGGTAGACGCGTGCAATTAGTTTTTGCTCCAAGTATAAATTTGGACGATTTCTGGGTTATTTCAGAGATACGGATGTATCCGCCCCCCCCCCCCCAAGCACCTTGTTCCCATGTTGACAGGGACAAGGGCCTCTTCCCCACAACCCTGGCCTGGTGGTTCTGGGGGGTCTTTTGGCAGCAGGGATGGACTGGCCATCGGGTATACAGAGAGATTCCCGGTGGGCCGATGACTCAGTGTGCCCTAACCTGATCACAGGAGGGTTATAAGGCACAAGTAGGGATCAAAGGGGTCCCGGCCCCATGCCTCAGGTGATGAATCGCGTCGGGCCGACCTCACAACTTAATTACCGCCGATAAGTATGTATGCCGGCAGTCCACAATAACATTTTATTTTACCACTTATTAGGAGCAGAAAAAAAAGGCTTATCGGTCCATGACCCTCAACGCGGCCATTGTGTCCGGGATAAAATGATTGCGTTTATTTGTGGTGCGTTTACAGCAGAACGTATAAATAGAGCGTGTTGGTAACTGGTAAACTGGGACAAGGGCCTCTGCCCCACAACCCTGGCCTGGTGGTTGTGGGGGTCTGTGGGCAGCAGGGACTACAGGGAGATTCCCGGTGGGCCGATGACTCAGTGGGCCGGTCGGAGGTCCGTGGCGATCTACCCGTCAATCACCGACAGCTGGCGCCTGACGGGCAGATCGAGGTTTAGTGAGCATGCAGAGTAGCGCAGGAAGCGTGTGTAACATGTTCTCTCTCCTTTCACGGCACTCGCGCTGCTCCCCGGCGGCCCCTCCTCTCTTCTCGTCCATCCCCATTTGCTTGTGACATCATCTGGGATGGACGAGAAGAGAGGAGATCGCCACGGGCCCACTGAGTCATCGGCCCACCGGGAATCTCCCTGTAGTCCCGATGGCCAGTCCATCCCTGCTGCCCACAGACCCCCCACAACCACCAGGCCAGGGTTGTTGGGGGAAGAGGCCCTTGTCCCTGTCAACATGGGAACAAGGTATTTTGGGAGAAGGGGGGGGAGGGATACATCCGTATCTCCCAAATAACCCAGACATCGTCCAAATTTATACTTGGAGCAAAAACGAATTGCACACGTCTACCACTAACACACCATCTATAAGGTTTCCGTAATAGGGCCCTGGGGACCATCGGGCCCCTTACAGGTGTAATGCAAAAAAATAAATAAATAAATAAGATAAAAAACTAAATAAAAAAAATGGCAGGGGGGCCAGCTGGGCCCCTGGGGACCATCGGGCCCCTTACAGGTGTAATGCAAAAAAAAAAAAAGCGGGAGGGGGGCCAGCCGGGCCCCTGGGGACCATCGGACCCCTTACAGGTGTAATGCAAAAAATAAATAAATAAATAAATAAAATAAAAAACTAAATAAAAAAATGGCAGGGGGGCCAGCTGGGCCCCTGGGGACCATCGGGCCCCTTACAAGTGTAATGCAAAAAAAAAAAAAAACTAAATTAAAAAAACAGGAGGGGGGCCAGCCCTTGGGGGCCCTTACAGGTGTAATGCAAAAAAATAAATAAATAAAATAAAAAACTCAATCAAAAAAAGGGCAGGGGGGCCAGCTGGGCCCCTGGGGACCATCGGGCCCCTTACAGGTGTAATGCAAAAAATAAATAAATAAATAAATAAAATAAAAAAATAAATAAAAAAATGGCAGGGGGGCCAGCTGGGCCCCTGGGGACCATCGGGCCCCTTACAAGTGTAATGCAAAAAAAATAAAAAAAAAATAAAAAACTAAATTAAAAAAACAGGAGGGGGGCCAGCCCTTGGGGACCATCGGGCCCCTTACAGGTGTAATGCAAAAAAATAAATAAATAAAATAAAAAACTCAATTAAAAAAAGGGCAGGGGGGCCAGCTGGACCATCGGGCCCCTTGTAGGCGTAATGCAAAAAATAAATTAAAAAATAAATAAAAAAAAGTGGGAGGGGGGCCAGCCAGGCCCCTGGGGACCATCGGACCCCTTACAGGTGTTAATGCAAAAAACTAAATAAAAAATAAATAAAATAAAAAAATAAATAAAAAAAATGTCAGGGGGGCCAGCTGGGCCCCTGGGGACCATCGGGCCCCTTACAGGTTTAATGCAAAAAAATAAATAAATAAATAAAATAAAAAACGGGAGGGGGGCCACTAGCCCTTTGGGGAACATCGGCCCCTTACAGGTGTAATGCAAAAATAATAAAAATAAATAAATAAAATAAAAAAATAAATAAAAAAAACGGGAATGGAGCCAGTTGGGCCCCTGGGGACCATCGGGCTCCTTACAGGTGTAATGCCTGTACCCCCTGATATGGCCCTGCATTCTGCCGACGTATATTGGCGTGCGGCCGTCGGTAAGCGGTTAAAGGGTTAATTTCCCTTTTTTTTTTACTGGGATACATCTTCAAACATTCTTCTTCTTTTTCCTCCTGAACTTTTCCCGAACATTCCCAGCAGTCTCCTTTCCCTGCGTCAGCAATACGGGATCAGAGAGAAGAAAGTGTGTTTTTTTTTTTTTTTTTAATTGCCGGACTCAGACCAAGGTTGTCTAAAGGGTATCATCAACTTTCTTCCGACACTTTGAAATGCGTTTGCCTGTGAACTATGAAAAGGAGACGATCCTTTTCCGAAACTCCGGGGCTGGCTGGCTGATCAAAGTAAACGACAATTAATATTATTCCTGAAATGCTATAGCATGACCTTAAATAATAGATGACTCCATTTCTAAGATACAATGATTAGAATCTACGACGGAGCCCGGCGCTCGCTCCTTCTGCTAGCGCTGACTGGTGCCCTTGTGCGCACCGGGGGAAGGACGCGGGTCTCAGATGTTGACTCCGCACCCGGTGGTGATGCACAATGAATGCACTTGGCAGGTGCATGAAGGGCTCCTTAGTGCCTACTGAGCTGTGATAATTAAGGGGTCAGGAGGCCACCGTGGTGACCTCCGTTTGGCTCGTAAACTGCAGTTTAGGCAGAATCCCATCCAAATCCTGAAATCAAACCCTCCCTAAAGGGTCTCGATTATCTAAATACCAAAAACATCATTTTTTTAAAATTAAATTCAGTATGCACATATTCAAGGGTGTCCGCAGGTAGGGGCATCAGCACTGTTAAATTCAGCACAGTGGTGCCGCTATGGGGGTGCGGGGCAGCCCGCACCCAATTGCCAGACGGTCAATAGTACTCATTCACAATACATGGACAGGTCTCTCATTTATCTCTGATGGTAAACATTTACCCAACCAATAAGCATGGGCGTCCGCAGGTTGGGGCAAGGGGGGTCAAGTGCCCCCCCCCCATCCTGGAAACAGGGATCAGATCAGCACGGTTAAATTCAGCACAGTGGTGTCGCTATGGGAGTGCAAGCAGCCCGCACGCAGGTGTCAGCCGGTCAATAGTACTCATTCACAATATATGGACAGGTCTCTCATTTATCTCTGATGGTAAACATTTACCCAACCAATAAGCATGGGCATCCGCAGGTTGGGGCAAGGGGGGTCAAGTGCCCCCCCCCACCCTGGAAACAGGGATCGGATCAGCACTGTTAAATTCAGCACAGTGGCGTCGCTATGGGGGTGCGGGCTGCCCGTGGGTGCCAGCTGCCAGTGGGGTGACACCATCAAGGTGCTGTCAAGTCCCTTGGTGGCCCAATTTTCTACAGGTAAGAGGCTACAGCTCGATCAATAGAGGGATTGAGAAACTGCAGCCTGGAAAAAAGCTGAAGGAGTGAGTGCTACAGGACAAAGAACAAGGAGTGTGCTGGTGGAAGCCAGAGAGAGAGCCACGCTGCCCAGCACCACCAGAGAGAGCCACGCTGCTCAGCGCCACCATAGAGAGAGCCACGCTGCTCAGCACCACCAGAGAGAGCCACACTGCCCAGCACCACCAGAACGAGATCGATGCTGCCCAGCGCCACCAGAGAGAGAGCCACACTGCTCAGCTCCACCAGAGAGAGAGCCACACTGCTCAGCTCCACCAGAGAGAGAGCCACTCTGCCCAGCACCATCAGAGAGAGAGCCACGCTGCTCAGTGCCACCAGAGAGAGCCATGCTGCCCATCGCCACCAGAGAGAGAGCCACACTGCCCAGCGCCACCAGAGAGAGAGCCACGCTGCTCAGCGCCACCATAGAGAGAGACACTCTGCCCAGCGCCATCAGAGAAAGAGCCACGCTGCTCAGCGCCACCAGAAAGAGCCACGCTGCCCAGTACCACCATTGCGAGATCCATGCTGCCCAGCGCCACCAGAGAGAGAGCCATGCTGCTCAGCGCCACCAGAGAGAGAGCCATGCTGCTCAGCGCCACCAGAGAGAGAGCCATGCTGCTCAGCGCCACCAGAGAGAGAGCCACGCTGCTCAGCTCCACTAGAGAGAGAGCCACGCTGCTCAGTGCCACCAGAGAGAGCCACTCTGCCCAGCACTATCAGAGAGAGAGCCACGCTGCTCAGCGCCACCAGAGAGCCATGCTGCCCAGCACCACCAGAGAGAGAGCCACGCTGCTCAGCGCCACCAGAGAGAGAGCCATGCTGCCCAACACCACCAGAGAGAGAGACACTCAGCCCAGTGCCACTAGAGAGAGAGCCACGCTGCTCAGCGCCACCAGAGAGAGAGCCATTCAGCCCAGCACCACCAGAGAGAGAGCCACGCTGCTCAGCGCCACCAGAGAGAGAGAGACACTCTGCCCAGTGCCATCAGAGAAAGACCCACCCTGCTCAGCGCCACCAGAGAGAGCCACACTGCCCAGCACGACCAGAAAGAGAGCAACGCTGCTCAGCACCACCAGAGAGAGATCCATGCTGCCCAGCACCACTAGAGAGAGAGCCACGCTGCCCAGCACCACCAGAGAGAGAGCCATGCTGCCCAGCACCACCAGAGAGAGAGCCATGCTGCCCAGCACCACCAGAGAGAGAGACATGCTGCCCAGCACCACCAGAGAGAGAGAGCCACGCTGCTCAGCACCACCAGAGAGAGAGCTATGCTGCCCAGCGCCACTAGAGAGAGAGCCACACTGCCCAGCACCACCGGAGAGAGAGCCATGTGGCACAATTCCTCCCAATGATACAAACAATGGGGCACAATTCCATTGATACCAACCATGGGGCACAATTCCTCCCAATGACACCAACGATAGGGCACTAATCCTCCCAATGATACCAATGATGGGGCACAATATGACACCAACAATAGGGCACAATTCCTCCCAATGATGGGGCACAATTCCATTGACACCAACCATGGGGCACAATTCCTCCCAATGACACCAACAACGGGGCACTATTCCTCCCACTGAAACATACAAATGCTCCCACTGACATCAGCACCTTTTCTACTCCCAATAGTCACAGCCCCCCTAAATTCTACAGAAAATTATACTGACCCTTTGTTTAGAAAGTTCGGAGACCCCTTATCTAGACCTTTCCTCCCCAAACTGACTATACCTGACCCGCCACTTTCATTCATTGGATTTTAGTTCTCTCAATTATGGAGGCTCAGCATCACATGTGGGCGTTATCGTGCAAATGCCACCTGCCTAGGTACGCCCACTTCTCTTGACTGACATCCACCTATGAAGGCATTCTGACATTTGCATAACTCCTCTCAAGAGCCAGCCCACTGATTGCATCAGGACTCTTAAGAAGGGCCGGGTCCAAATCATTTAGTGGATGGGGGGGGTTATGGTGGAGGGTTGTTTTTCAGGGGTTGGGTTGGCCCCTTAGTTCCAGTGAAGGGAACTCTTAAGGCGTCAGCATACCAAGACATTTTGGACAATTTCATGCTCCCAACTTTTTGGGAACAGTTTGGGGACAGCCCCTTCCTGTTCCAACATGACATAGGCAGAGCTCTGTCCTGTCTCTCTCCCCGCCGATTAACAGGTGCTGGTGGACATCCATTGGCCGACACCCACTGATCAGCTTGTGCTGTTTGGGGACGGCCCCTTCTTGTTCCAACATGCCCGCACACCAGTGCACAAAGCAAGGTCCATAAAGACATGGATGAGCGAGTTTGGGGTGGAAGAACTTGACTGGCCCTGCACATAGTCCTGACCTCCACCCGATAGAACACCTTTGGGATGAATTAGATCGGAGACTGTGAGCCAGGCCTTCTTGTCCAACATCAGTCCCTGACCTCACAAATGCTCTTCTGGAAGAATGGTCAAACATTCCCATAGATACACTCCTAAACCTTGTGGACGGCCTTCCCAGAAGAGTTGAAGGTGTTATAGCTGCAAAGGGCGGGGCCAACTCAGACTGGGATGTCATTAAAGTTCATGTGCGTGTAAGGAAAAATACTTTTGACAAAAAAGTGTACAGTGGAGCTTTGGATTACTAGCATAATCCGTTCCAGGAGAACTCTTGTAATCCAAAGTATTCGCATATCAAAGCAAGTTTCCCCATAGAAGTCAATGGAAACTAAAATAATTTGTTCCACATTGACTTCAATGGCATGCAATACCGCATGCGGCCAGAGAAGGGGGGGGGCGCCGGAGAGCCTCGGAAACAGCCGAAAGGGTCCGAGGACACCTCGGCTGACCTCGGCAAACCTCGGAAAGACTTAGTTCCCAAGATTTGCCGAGGTCAGCCGTGCTGTCCTTGGGCCTTTCCGCGCATTTCCGAAACGGCGCTGGGAAACGGCTCTGGTCGGCTCAGGTGCTCCCCTCCCACCTCAAGCCAAACGCGGTACTGCAAACCGCTTTGGCCTGAATCCTGCTCGTTTTGCGGGACAACACTCGCAAACCGAGTTACGATTCTTTTAAATACACAGCGCTCGTATGGCGAAACGCTCGTTAACCAGCATTACTCGCAATCCGAGGTTCCACTCAGAGCCGGACTGGGCAATCCCCTCCCGCTTTTTTGCAGCAATCCCGCATTCACAGCAATCACGGCAACCCCCTCCTGCAAATTTGCGGCAATCGCGGCAACCCCCTCCTGCAATTTCAATTTCGCGGCAGTCGCAGCAACCCGCTCAACCACTTCAGCGGATGGATGTAATTCTTGGCAGCTCCCCTCGCGCATCAACTTTGATGCTATAGGGGCCCCAAAATTACTGAAGGCGGCCCTCCGCTAAACAAGTTTGATCGGTCGGCGGATCCCCCCGCTCAAAAAGTATGATCAGTCGGCACACTGCCCCCCCCACCGATAGGTCAGTCGGCGGATCCAGCCCCCCCACCCCCCTCAACAACTATGATTGGTCAGCAGTAACAACCCACCCCCCCCTGCTTCTCGGCCTCTTCGATTATTAGGCCCAGGGGCAGAGGCGGCTCTAGGCTTTGTGAGGCCTTTGGCAAAACTTGACATGGGCCCCCCACTCACACCCATGATGGGAAAAAAAATCAAGGACAAGAGCCTCTTCCCCACAACCCTGGCCGGTGGTTGCGGGGGTCTGCGGGCAAGGGGGCTTATCGGAATCTGGAAGCCCCCTTTAACAAGATGGACCCCAGATGCCGCCCTTTATTAACTAAGGGGCGGGGGCCACCTGGTGAACCCGCCCCCTTGTGATGCCATTGACTGAGGGCATGCTGGGTCATTGATGTCACAAGGGGTGGTGTCACCGATATTCACTGGTTGTTAGGGACGCTGGCGGCCCCCCGCTCCTGAGTCAGGGCTCCTAACGCTGCCTGAGCACAGCAGCGTTAAGGTCCCCTGTCCCTCAAAACTGGGGTAATGCATTGGGTAGATTAGGCAGCCGCCTAATTTGCCTAATTAAAGAGCCGCCTCTGCCCACCACCCTAAGTCCTCCCGCCTTGGTTATACTGTATAACATTTCTGACGTGTCCTAAGTCGTAATCTGGGCCGCCGTATCTATGCGACTGATTCTTAGAATCAGTTACGCATAGATATCCATTAGATCCGACAGGCGTAAGGCTCTTACGCTGTCAGATCTTAAATGCAATTTTATTTTTCGCCGCTAGGTGTCGCTTCTGTCGTTTTCCCCGTTGAGTATGCAAATTAGCAAAATACGCGAATTCCCGAACGTAAGTGAAGATACAACGTTTACGTTAGATTTGCGACGCGTAAAGTTGCCCCTGCTATATGAGGGGCAACCAATGTTAAGTATGGCCGTCATTCCCGCGTCGAAATTTAAAAATGTACGTTGTTTGCATAAGTCGTCCGTGAATGGGGCTGGACGCCATTTACGTTCACGTCGAAACCAATGACGTCCTTGCGACGTCATTTAGCGCAATGCACGTTGGGAAATTTTAGGGACGGCGCATGCGCAGTACGTTCGGCGCGGGAACGCGCCTTATTTAAATGCTCCACGCCCCCTACCCGGATCATTTGAATTAGGCGGGCTTGCGCCGGGGGATTTACGCTACGCCGCCGCAACTTTACAGGCAAGTTCTTTGTGAATAAAGAACTTGCCTGTAAAACTTGCGGCGGCGTAACGTAAATGACATACGTTACGCCGCCGCAGTTTTGCGCGATTCTACGAGAATCTGGGCCTGAGTCTTAGTAATCAGATTAGAATGGTCCTGGTTTGAGAGGCTCAGCACTAGAAGTCACCGGGGACAAAAATCAGAACTAGTTTTTTTTATTTTTTTCCTTTCGTATTTCTTTAGGTCGTATTTTCCAAGTAAATGTCAAACCATTTAAAGCATCAACTTTAATCCCATGTGAATATTTTTCCACCGTCCTCATCAAACATTCTAACCTGTTTAACCCGTGTCAATAAATGCAATTATGGTGACAAAGATTGTCAGGGCTTCGTGTTTAATTCCACCGCTGACAGCTGAGAGCATTAAATTCTCAGAAATATTCCACGTATTGTCATTAGAGCGCTATGAAATGATAGATTCTGATACTTAAAGTAGATGGAGCCCATAGTTGAGTGATATTTAATTTGCTAAGGCACAATGTATCATAAACAATGTTTTGTAACACTTTGTTGTCACGTGCTTCTGCATTGAGACCTCTCAAGGTTTCCACTGATATTTCCAATATATTTAGTAAAAAAATGATATATATATATATTTGACATATATTTACAATATATTGTCCTATGCTAATATATTTGTACATGTATTCCACAAAATGTAAATTAAAAATATATTTTCCAAAGGCATATATTTGAAAATATATATATATATATATTTTTAAATATATTTTCCAGATATTTTTGAACATCTAAAAAAAATGCATTTAAACATATAGGCCCGGATTCACAAAGCACTTGCGCCGACAGATCTCGAGATACGCCACGTAAGTGAAAATATGCGCCGTCGTATCTATGCGCCGTGCCCACAAAACTAAGATACGCCTGAAAATAGGCTTCATCCGACCGACGTAACTTTCCTACGCCGGCGTAGAGTGGGCGCATATTTATGCTGGACGTATTTGGTGCTTCCATCGATTTTCTATTCACATATGCAAATGAGGGAGATACGCGGATTCACGAACGTACGTCCGTCCGACGCAGTGCGCATAAAGTCATACGTCCGGCGCAAAGTTATGCCCCATAAAAGAGGTGCAAGTCAGCAGCATCCATGCAAAGGGCTGCACCAGGCAACACAAGACGACGTATTTTACGTAGTTTACGTAGGACGTGAATATGACTAGGCGTAGGTTACGTTCACGCCGTAGGCAGTGATCCGGCGTGATTGTGAGCATGCACACTGGGATGCGTCCACGGGACGGCGCATGCGCAGTTGGCGAATCGTATCTGGCGCTCGGCCCATCATTTGCATGGGGTCACACCTCATTAGCATGGCTCACACCCACTTCCACTTACGTAGACTTACGCCTGAGAAACCCAGACCCCTCAATTCTGCACAGATGGACCCCTCCCCTTCATCACAAACCCCCTGTCCAGCACAGACCGACCCCCCTCCCCCCATCCCATTCAGTACCTCAGATCAGCCATCAGCACGGCACAGGCACAGCAGGTTCCTCCCTGTGTACACATAAACACTGGAGGGGGAGGCGGCTTCACTCTGCTCGCTGTGCCCCTGTGACATCCGGCCCGGGACTGCTCAGACAGCCTGCAGCCGCGAGACTCTTCAACACCTTCTCGATTTTCCAGGGGGGGGTCAATTGCCCCCCCTTGCCCTATGGAGCAGATGCCCATGGACGTCATATGACGTACTGTGGTAGGGAAGTCGTTAAAATGCCCAGTGCTATACATCAATGGCCCAGATTCAGGTAGATTTGCCCTGCGCCCCCGCAAATTTCCTGCGCTACCCACTCCGTAAATTGCGTGTGCGCTGTGTAAACTTGCCCTGCGTAAGGGCGCCTAATGTAAATGATCCCGTAGGGGGCGGGAATCATTTAAATTAGGCGCGCTCCCGCGCCGAGCGTAGAGCGCATGCTCCGTCTGGAAACTTTCCCGACGTGCATTGCGGCAAATGACGTCGCAAGGACGTCATTTGCTTCAAAGTGAACGTGAATGGCGTCCAGCGCCATTCACGAATCACTTACGCAAATTACGTAAAATTCGAACGTCGCAACGCGGGAACGACGGGTATACTTTAGCATTGGCTGCCCCTGCTATTAGAAGGGGCAGCCTTACGCTAAACACGCCGTACGGAAACGACGTAAATTGCGTAGGCAGGGCTCGCGCAACATTGTGAATCGGTGTTAGTATGCAATTTGCATACTATACACTGAGCACAATGGGAGCGCCCCCTAGCGGCCATTGCAAGAATGCAGCCTAAGATATGCGTGGCATAAGAGCCTTATGCCACGCAGATTTTAGGCTGCAGTCGGCGTTACGATGTTCCTGAATCAGGAGCATTCGTAACGCCGGGGCAAGTAAGCAGTTGCGCTGTGTAACCTATGGTTACACAGGCGCAATTGCTTCTTGAATCCGGGCCACTGTATTTAGCAGAGGTTTCTTTACATAAAACATGAACATTTCTATATTGAGATAAGGACGGAGCCACTGTAGCTACGACGGCAGAATATAACCCTGTACTTGGAAATGCGTATATCGCGAAAGAGTCTCTCTCCGAGGTCACATCATGTCTAACGAATGGCCACCAACCGGTGCTTTAAGGGCGTAGAACAGTCGTAAGGGAGAGGATACTTGTCCAGCAAATGTTAAACAGCCTGACACAATCTCCGCCAAGAAAGTTCCCGTGTTAAATAAAACTCAACTCTTTACTTTTTTTTTTTTGCCACCACTTTATTCTTGCCACCTCTCAAGGTGACATGAACCGGGTATGTCATTCAGCCAAAGTAATCTCTTCAAACAGCAGAACTACTATTAAACAGGTTCGAAAAAGGTAATGTCAACCTTGACAGTGATGGGCAATCCTCTGACATCTTCACTTGAAAAGCAAACAAGGAATAGAGCAAGCACTGCGAGATCTCTCCGAGAGATAACAAGCGGCCAACGCATTTTACTGCCATAGAACATTTTTTTTCACCACTGTCACATTCGATAATTATTGTGACCTTCTATCTCCTTTTATTAGAGAGGGTGAAGAAACTTGAAAATCTAGCAGAATGTGTCGAGCTTTCAGGAATTTTTCAAAGCACTTTATTTCCCTTACTTATTAAATGTTTTTGAAAAAAAGTAAAAGGGCAGGCCCGGGGCTGGAGAAAGAGACCGGAAAGTGAGGTCTGATTGGAAGGGTTTGGAGAGGCCAAGTTCCAGTGGCGGCCACTGTACCAAACGCAGCCACTGTACCAAATGCAGCCGCTTTGCCCATCAAATGCTCCCACTGTTCCCCAAGTGCTGCCACTGTGCCCCAAGTGTTGCCACTGTGCCCCAAGTGCTGCTTGCCCCAAGTGCTGCCACTGTGCCCCAAGTGCTGCTACTGTGCCCCAAGTGTTGCCACTGTGCCTCAAGTGCTGCCACTGTGCCCCAAATGTTGCCATTGTGCCCCAAGTGCTGCCAATGTGCCCCATGTGATGTTGCTAATGTGCCCCAAATGTTTTGCCACTGTGCCCCAAATGTTGCCACTGTGCCCTAAGTGTTGCCACTGTGCCCCAAATGTTGCCACTGTGCCCCAAGTGTTGCCACATGTGCTGCCATTGTGCCCCAAGTGTTGCCACTGTGCTCCAAGTGTTGCCATTGTGCCCCAAGTGCTGCTACTGTGCCCCAAGTGCTGCTAATGTGCCCCAAGTGTTGCCACTGTGCCTCAAGTGCTGCCACTGTCCCCCAAATGTTGCCATTGTGCTGCCACTGTGCCCCATGTGATGTTGCTTATGTGCCCCATGTTTTGCCACTGTGCCCCATGTTTTGCCACTGTGCCCCAAGTGTTGCCACTGTGCTCCAAATGTTGCCACTGTGCCCCAAGTGTTGCCACTGTGCCCCAAGTGTTGCCACTGTGCCACATGTGCTGCCATTGTGCCCCAAGTGTTGTCACTGTGCACCATGTGCTGCCACTGTGCCCCAAGTGTTGCCACTGTGCCCCAAGTGTTGCCACTGTGCTCCAAATGTTGCTACTGTGCCCCAAGTAACGCCGCTTTGCCCCAAGTGCTGCCACTGTGCCCCACATTTTGCCACGGTGCCTCAAATGCAGCTACTGTGCCCCAAGTAATGCCACTGTGCCCCAAATATTGCCACTGTTCCCCAAGTGTTGCTACTGTGCCCCAAGTGTTGCCACCTTCTATCTCCTTTTATTAGAGAGGGTGAAGAAACTGATTGGAAGGGTTTGGAGAGGCCAAGTTCCCAAAGGGTTATTGCCATTAATGGCTGTGATGTAAGGCGTTAAACCTAAAACGGTTGATGCGTACAATGCATGGGCATGGAATCAGGGATTGGATCGGCACATTCTGCACAGTGGCGTCGCTATGGGGGGGATGACATGATCAAAGTGCTGTCAAGCCCCCCCCATCAGTGTAGTGTGAGTGTGTGCTCTTTTCCCTGCTCAGTCCAGCAGAGAACTCGGCGGCGCTGTGTCAGGGGAAAGGCGAGCTGCGGGCTGTCAGAGGTTTCCCCCGCTTGTCCCCCCTTTCTCCTGTCAGGGAAAAGAGACGGAAACTCTCACCAGGTTCCCTGCCCGCTCCGTTCCTTCCCCATTGGCTATAACTGAGGGCCAAACAAAGGAGACTAGAGCATCATGGGACATGTAGTCCTGATGATTGGCGGCCCCATTTTCCCCATTTTCTACAGCTCGATCAAGAGAGAGATTAAGAGACTGCAACCTGGAAAAAAGATGAGGTAGTGAGTGCTAAAGGACAAAGAAACCAGAGAGAGAGCCATGCTACCCAGTGCCACCAGAGAGAGAGACACGCTACCCAGTGCCACCAGAGAGAGAACCACGCTACCCTGCGCCACCAGAGAGAGAGCTATGCGGCCCAGTGCCACCAGAGAGAGCCATGCTGTCCAGCACCACCAGAGAGAGAGCCACGCTGCCCAGCGCCACCAGAAAGAGAGCCACGCTGCCCAGCGCCACCAGAGAGAGAGCCACGCTACCCAGTGCCACCAGAGATAGAGCCACGCTGCCCAGCGCCACCAGAGATAGAGCCACGCTGCCCAGCGCCACCAGAGAGAGCCACGCTGTCCAGTGCCACCAGAGAGAGAGCCACACTACCCAGTGCCACCAGAGAGAGAGCCACATTGTCCAGTGCCACCAGAGGGAGAGCCACACTGTCCAGCACCACCAGAGAGAGCCCTGCTACCCAGTGCCACCAGAGAGAGAAAGACTGAGAAACTGCCAGGGTACAGACATGCTACACTACTGACCAGAATCACCCCCGGGGAACCCAAAGTGAGCGATCAGCCCCCCTGCTGATAAGACTGTTTACTGATGAGAAGTTTGAACACATCTGACCCGTGTGTCTATTGTCATTGGACAGTTTAACCCGCCCTGAATCCAAGGGTGGGCGGGAGTGTCTCGGAGTTATTTATGTTGTAACATGTGTTAGATTAAAGTGAGTCTGCTGGTTTTTACCCAACACTGAAGTACGGCTGGTGACTAGGGTGACCGTGACAGTCCCGCATTTTGCAGGTCTGTCCCGGGCACCTTCATTTCAGGACAATACAGTGTCCTGGAATGAAACTGACACAGCCACCCCCCAAGCCAAACTAATGCCCCCAAAAAAGGCCACCACTTTACTCACTGACAGTACTTGTCCTGGCCGGGAATGCCTGGAAGAGCACAGTCCCCGCCCCCTGCTTGTGATTGGAAAAATCATCAATCCCGCCTCTTGTGTCCAATCACTGTGCTGTGATTCGTTACACCACAAGGTGATTTTTGGGAGGGGGGTGTCCCTGAATGGTAGTTTGGCAATGTGGTCACCCTACTGGTGACTGGGTGGGCTAAAGAGTCTTGGATTGTGCTGGTTCTGGACGGGGGAAGCATTGAAGGCGGACATAGTCCTGGGTTCGTCACAACGGGTTAAGGATTTAAAGGTAGCCAGCACAAGAACCTTGTCATAATTTATTATTGCGGTCCTCAGCCTCCGAATGTTTCCTTTCGGTGATAGAGGAATCAATGTGGCGTTCATGGGGCTAGAACTTTCTAGAACGTTAGGATGACTACTTTATAGCCTGCCCTCTGTGGATGTTACAGGAAATTAACCATCAATTTGATAATAAAGTGGACACAGATTGCTGCAGATGGAAATTGACATCTTGATAGGCAGGTCAGGTATTAATTTGGCACGAGTGAGCCTTCAAGGGCGCCTTGACCTTGGGCGGCTCTTAACAGCGTCCGTGAAAATCAATGGCGTATCAAGTTCTTAAAGATTTAATTGAATTGTTCGTTTTATAATCTGTAAGGGGTTGTGTTTTATAAATGATTCATCAAGCATTTAATTTTAAAAACCTTGGCAGCAGATAAATTCTTCTTGGTGTGAACGGGATCGTCTAAAAATATATTTTTATTTTTAAAATGAACAACACAGAAGGTGAACTGTATCTTATCTTTGGCTAAATTAAAACAAACTTTATAATTTATATAACCGTTATGCGAGTCATTTTGTAATCAGATTTTTTTTAAATTACTTGTCTGCTGAAAGTAGAGGTAAGTCCAAACAGAATGAAATTTTAGTTTGCTAGAATTTTTTTTTTTTTTTAATAAATAAATTAAATTAGGTTACAAAAAATAAAACAAATATAAGTGAGTTTCCTAATGGTGACAATGGTGCCCCATGCCTTGTCATTCAATAGCCACTTGTATTCTTCAGCAGAAGCTTGAGTGAGGTGGGTTTACTAATGGTGACAATGGTGTCCCACGCCTGGATGTTGAAATGGCCACTTGTAGGCTTCATAAGAAGCTTGAGTGAGGTGGGTTTCTTAAGGGTGACATTGGTGTCCGAAGCCTGGACATTGAAATGGCCATGTGTAGTTATCATAAGAAGCTTGAGTGAAATGGGTTTCCTAATGGTGATAGTGGTGTCCCACGCCTGGACGTTGAAATGGCCACTTGTAGTCTTCATCAGAAGATTGTGTGAGATGGGTTTCCTAATGGTAAGAATAGTGTCCCACGCCTGGACATTCAAATGGCCACTTGTAGTCTTCATCAGAAGATTGTGTGAGATGGGTTTCCTAATGGTAAGAATAGTGTCCCACGCCTGGACATTCAAATGGCCACTTGTAGTCTTCTTTGGAAAATTGAGTGAGGTGGGTTTCCTAATGGTGGCAGTGGTACCCAATGCCGGGACATTAAAAACGCCACTTGTAGCCTTCATCAGAAGCTTGAGTAAGATGGGTTTCCTAATGGTGACAATGGTGTCCCACACCTGAACGTTGAAGTGGCCACTTAGGCTGCATTCACACTATAAAACGGCGTATTTTGCCGTAACAAATTGCGGCGTATTGTACCGCGATTTGCCACGACAGATGGGGACAGGTAAGCTGCCAGGCTATTGCATATCCATGACCGTTCTGTGATGAGTTCCCTTCCGACCATGGGTGTCTGCAGGTAGGGGCAAGTGGGGGCAATAGCCCCCCCCTGGAATTGTCAAGAAGGTGTAGCTGCAGCTGCAGTGTCCACGTGGCTTCCGCTGACATTTAGCCTAGAGAATGTACATCTTTTTATATTGCATGGGTGACCTTAAAATGATGCCCCCCCCCCAAAAAAAAAGTTCTGCGGACGCCCATGTTTCCGACACTTATTTTCTTTTTTATGGTAATTCCTCATTTCCTTGCACAGATACGGAGACATTCCTGCCTGAGCCTTTTAGAGTATTTATTTAGATTTTTTTTTTTTTTTTACCATCTAAAAATACCACTAAAAGCTTGTTAAATTATCATAGCTCTACATTCTTTAGATATTACTCTTGCAAGTGAAAAAAAATAAAATAAAAAAAATAAAAATAAAATCACAACTGGAAATTCTGAAACGCCGCGCACATCAGAGCAAACTTTTCTGTGATCTTCATCTAAACCCGCAAAGCACATCAAAAAGCTGCAGCGCTCAGTCCGACCGGCGCGGCCCACACCTTGCATGCTTAACTACCAGACGGCAAGTTTCACTCCACGTTAAAATAAAATAATAAAAAAACTTTCCTGAGAACCCAACAGCATTGGCTGTAAGTTAACTATGTGCTAAGGTAGATTACCAGCAAACCTGAGATTTGGAAAATGTTATAAATCGATATACCTATCAGCAGAGGCATAGCTTGAGGCTATCCCCCCAGCACTCTGACCCCTCTACACCCCAGATATCCCCCCAGCACGCTGACCCCTCTACACCCCAGATATCCCCCCAGCAATCTGACCCCTCTACACCCCAGATATCCCCCCCAGCACTCTGACCCCTCTACACCCCAGATATCCCCCCAGCACTCTGACCCCTCTACACCCCAGATATCCCCCCAGCACTCTGACCCCTCTACACCCCAGATATCCCCCCAGCACTCTGACCCCTCTACACCCCAGATATCCCCCAGCACTCTGACCCCTCTACACCCCAGATATCCCCCCAGCACTCTGACCCCTCTACATCCCAGATATCCCCCCAGCACTCTGACCCCTCTACACCCCAGATATCCCCCCCAGCACTCTGACCCCTCTACACCCCAGATATCCCCCCAGCACTGTGACCCCTCTACACCCTAGATATCCCCCCAGCACTCTGATCCCTCTACACCCCAGATATCCCCCCAGCACTCTAACCCCTCTACATCCCAGATATCCCCCCAGCACTCTGACCCCTCTACACCCCAGATATCCCCCCAGCACTCTGACCCCTCTACACCCCAGCTATCCCCCTAGCACTCTGACCCCTCTACACCCCAGCTATCCCCCCAGCACTCTGACCCCTCTACACACCAGATATCCCCCAAACACTCTGACTCTCAGTGCTGCCGACTCAACAGCACCCACTCCAGCTCCTACCCCGCAGCCTTCGAGTCCCGAGCATTCAAGCTGCATGGGGCGGGCCAGAGCATCACTGGCGCTCTGGCCCTGCCCCTCCCTGCTGTGAAATAACAAGGTATCGTTCTGCACAGCACGGCGCCCCGCTGCCAGCCTGCCTCCCCTGTGTATCCATCACTCTCAGTGCCATCATGGGGGCCCCCAATTTTGTGGCAGCATTAGCTCAAGGACCAGCTGCTTTGGGGAAAGTGCAGCCCCCCCCATGCAGCTGGGGCCCCTGGGCAGTGCCCAGGAGGTGTGCTCTCTCATTAAGACAGCCCTGGGTGGTGGAGACATTCCCTGCCCCACAGCCGCACGTGTCCAAGGGGGCGTGTTCCTATGATTGGCTGTCGGCTTTGACAGTTTCCCGGAGCCTCCTAAGAATTTTGTGCCCAGGTCAACTGCCCCTTTGGCCCCTGCAAGATAAATGCACTGAAACCTTAAAGTCCCCGCTATTACATATGAATTATTTCACAATGACTCAGACGATGTTGTTTCGAAGGGCTTGTAACCATAAGAACTATAGAGAATTGTACAAAGACAAACAAACCTTCCGCGGCAGAATAACGTACAAGGCAGATGTAATCAGCAGATAAATAGTCATTAATGTCTGTGATGTAAACATTAATACAAAAGACAAATTAAATATCAGCGCTTATTGCAGACTCGGTGATAAAACAACAATAAATGAAGATAATTCAAGGTTGTAGGAGATCAGCAGACACTACAACAGTATTAATAACCGAAGAACGTGGATCGTGTGTACAGCAATACAGCAATTACTGATCTTCCCGTCACTGTGTGAGTATATAGAGTGTACAGTATATACCCATCAGTCACAGTGGTGGCCGCTCCCTTAGGGGTGCAGGGGTGCCACCCCCACGTGGCGGCCGCTCCATTAGAGGCGCAGGGGTGCCACCCCCCAATCCTTGTGCCCGGCCCCTATATATATAAATCTTATTAAATGTGCATTGTAAATTTACCAATCCTGCATTTCCACTGTGATGCTCTGCCACCTAAAAAGTAGGAGGGGCTCTGCTGGAAATATATGGATGTAAGGGGGCTCGTCTGGGAACATGTGGATGTAAGGGGGCTCGTCTGGGAACATGTGGATGTAAGGGGGCTCTGCTGGAAACATATGGATGTAGGGGGGCTCTGCTGGGAACATGTGGATGTAAGGGGGCTCGTCCGGGAACATATGGATATAAGGGGGTTCTGCTGGGAACATATGGATGTAAGGGGGGCTCTGCTGGGAACGTGTGGATGTAAGGGGGTCTTTGCTGGCACACATAGGTTTAGGAGGGCTCTGCTGGGAACATATTGATGAAAGGGTGGCTCTGCCAGGAACATATGAATGTAAGGGGGGCTCTGCTGGGAACACATGGATGTAAGTGTGGCCCTGCTGGGAACATATGGATGTAAGGGGGGCTCTGCCAGGAACACATGGATGTAAGGGGGGCTCTGCCAGGAACACATGGATGTAAGGGGGGCTCTGCCAGGAACACATGGATGTAAGGGGGGCTCTGTCAGGAACATATGGATGTAAGGGGGCTCTGACAGGAACACATGGATGTAAGGGGGCTCTGTCAGGAACACATGGATGTAAGGGGGCTCTGACAGGAACATATGGATGCAAGGGGGCTCTGACAGGAACATATGGATGCAAGGGGGCTCTGACAGGAACATATGGATGCAAGGGGGCTCTGACAGGAACATATGGATGTAAGGGGGCTCTGTCAGGAACACATGGATGTAAGGGGGCTCTGTCAGGAACATATGGATGTAAGGGGGCTCTGCCAGGAACACATGGATGTAAGGGGGCTCTGTCAGGAACACATGGATGTAAGGGGGCTCTGTCAGGAACACATGGCTGTAAGGGGGCTCTGTCAGGAACACATGGATGTAAGGGGGCACTGTCAGGAACACATGGATGTAAGGGGGCTCTGTCAGGAACATGTGGATGTAAGGGAGGCTCTGCTGGGAACATATGGATGTAAAGGGGGACTCTGCTGGAAATATAAGATTGTAAGGGGGGGTTATGCTGGCACACATGAATGTAAGGGGGCTATGCTGGGAATATATGGATGTAAGGGAGGCTCTGCTGTTTAGGATCAGGATGGGCACTCACTGGGTACACACAAATGCCAGAACCAAAATGTGAAAAGGCAGCAAAGTGGAAGAAGGGAAGTAGAGTAGAATGGAGGAAGGGAGGAAGGGAAGAAGGGAGGAAAGGAAGAAGAGAAGAAGGGAGGAAGAGAAGAGGAGAAGAAGGGAGGAAGGGAAGAAGAGAAGAAGGGAGGAAGAGAAGAGGAGAAGAATGGAGGAAGGGAAGACGGGAGGAGGGAAGAAGAGAAGAAGGGAGGAAGGGAAGAAGAGAAGGGAAGAAGGGAGGAAGGGAGGAAGGGAAGAAGGGAAGAAGAGAAGAAGAAGAGAAGAAGGGAGAAAGGGAGGAAGAGAAGAAGAGAAGAAGGGAGGAAGGGAAGAATGGAAGAAGAGAAGAAGAGAAGAAGGGAAGAAGGGAAGAAGGGAAGAAGGGAAGAAGGGAAGAAGGGAAGAAGGGAAGAAGGGAAGAAGGGAGGAAGAGAAGAAGGGAGGAAGAGAAGAAGGGAGGAAGAGAAGAAGGGAGGAAGAGAAGAAGAGAAGAAGGGAGGGAGAGAAGAAGGGAGGAAGGGAGGAAGGGAGGAAAGAAGGGAAAAAGGGAGGAAGGGAAGAAGGGAAGAAGAGAAGAAGGGAGGATGGGAGGAAGGGAAGAAGGGAGGAAGGGAAGAAGGGAGGAAGTGAAGAAGGGAGGAAGTGAAGAAGGGAGGAAGTGAAGAAGGGAAGAAGTGAAGAAGGGAGGAAGTGAAGAAGGGAAGAAGTGAAGAAGGGAGGACATATAACAAGCACTGTATATCTTGAGCGGGCAGCCCGTATGTCACACACAGAAATTCACAAGTGAAGGTTGGCACTTGCTTGCATGCGGTTGGTCTCTGGGCACTGCGTCCATGTATGTCACCGTTCAATATGTGTCCTTCAAGTAATTAATAGAAAAAACGTTCGCTCTCATCTATCGAGCCGTATTGAAGAGTCCGTCCGCAGAAGAAATCTTGACTGGAAGGTTTTAAAAATGCCACAACCAATTATTGCGGCGACTGTTCTCCTTGCTAATTAAAAATAATAAAGGGGGACAAAATAACAAGAACATCGATCCCAGGAACCGCAGAGTCAGCACTACCCAGCCGCTGTCATCCAATCACTTATTGGGAATTTTTTTAAAGTTCAATCGCTTTGTAGAAAATCCGCAGGCAGCAAAGCTCTGGATATGGAAGTCGGTCTATAATCAGAACATTACTGAGAAGATCCGGGGACACAGATCACCGCAGCCCGCTAAAGCTGTGCAAACGCTGAGCGCCTGAGCCAACCGCAATCCCACTAAAGATGGCGTTTACTGCCATAGCAGATTCCCTGGCTCCTCCCTCCTTGCCCAGGTTATTGGGAAGATGCCAACCTATACCCCCAGTGAGCATTGTGTGTAAGCAAAAATCCCCCCTCCCCTTTTTCAGGCCGAAATTCTCCCCAATCAAAAATTCCCAAAAATGTCCATTTATTAAAAGTCAGCAGCTGCAGTATTTTTAGCTGATGACTTTTTTTTTTTTTTTTTTTAGGCACCTAATGGTAACATTTTGGTAAAATTTTGGCAAAGCAAAACATTTCTAATTTTTCTTTTCCTAGCTATGATAAATATTTTAAGCCTTTTTTTTTTTTGCCTGTATTTCTGAGCCTGTGCGTTTTATAAATGTACAATTACTCTTTAGAGTCCCGGAGAGATGCAATCTATGAGAATACTGATTGTGTACATCCAGGCCATTTCCAATTGCCGGTCGTAATTCACAATACCGTAAAGGTTAGCCGGTACGGTCATCAAGCTAATAAAAACATAAATGCCGAGTGACCTTTCTGGTATGTGTTCGATGACCTAATAAAGGAAATTAAAGTCAAACAATGGCTCATTGTACATAGAAGACCCTCCTATTCTCTTTGACAGAAGACCATCGAGCCAAAAATCTGACAACGTCAACCTCCGACACCTATCGCCCTATGAACAAAAAAAGAAAATGTCTAAGATAAGAAATTGCTTCATTCTTCTGATGCATCTGCACACGGATGATAAACCTTCGCCCAACGCGTTTCGGAATCTGTACCCAAGAGTTATCTCTGCCGCTATCAGAGCGGAACATCGGCGCTCATAAATTAGATCCATACCTCGGTTTAATGTACGTATAGCAGGTGCTGCTTAGGCAATTTTCAAGCTATCAACCCTCCGGTGGCACCGCGGCTACCCACGTTGTGTTTCTGAATGCAGTTTTGTTTACTCAGCCGTACTGGCCCGGGCCATTATTTATTACGACTATGACAGTTAATCACAGAAAGAGATGAGGAGAGTCTAACACAAAAGCGTGACTCCACTCCTGTCTTGCCTTTCTCTCTTTCCCCCTTCAGGTTATGTCGCTTTTAAAACATTCATGAAGATTGTAGAGTGAAAGACATGGGTGCTGGCGGAATCATGTCAGTTTAAGTGATGACATGAATCCGCATCAGTGAACATCTGTCACGCGCTCGCTTTATGGCTGCCAAGGCTCGTTTAGTCGTCGCACTTGCCTTTCATTCCTCTTTATGTCACCTAGCTATGTTTTATGGGCTCTTTAACTGTTAAGCAAGGGAAATGGAAGGTGCTATGGAAATGACGCACAGTGTCTTTTATGGTAATTTCATGCATTACATTAGTTAGTTAGATTGGCAAAAAAGAAAAAAAAATATATATATCTCTATGTATATTTCATCACAATCACCTTCATGTTCTGAAGCCCCGCTTGATCTGAGGGCACCACAAAAGGAACCCATTATATAAGGCGCAGACCAGTTGGCTATTGGCATAATTCCAGTTTTGTTGGGGGGGGGGGGAGAAAACCAGTGTAGGCTTTACCATGTCCTTTCCCAAACTGACTGGTGAGGCTACAATTGGCACAGGCTCACCAAAATAAATAGAGGATCGGAAAAACGTTGCCTGGTCTGATGCAGGGCCGATCCTAGGCAGGGTGCACGGGGTGCATTGCACCCAGGCGAAGTGCTAGAGTTCTCCCCTTCCTCCTTCTCTCCTTGTTTGTGTCCGTCCAGAACTGATGTGTCTCCGACCATCTCCTGTACTATATCTGCAGTCTCTGACCATCTCCTGTACTATGTCTGCAGTCTCTGATCATCTCCTGTACTATGTCTGCAGTCTCTGACCATCTCCTGTACTATGTCTGCAGTCTTTGATCATCTCCTGTACTATGTCTGCAGTCTCTGATCATCTCCTGTACTATGTCTGCAGTCTCTGATCGTCTCCTGTATTATTTCTGCAGTCTCTGATCATCTCCTGTACTATGTCTGCAGTCTCTGATCATCTCCTGTACTATGTCTGCAGTCTCTGATCATCTTCTGTATTATGTCTGCAGTCTCTAATCATCTCCTGTACTACGTCTGCAGTCTCTGATCATCTCCTGTTCTATGTCTGCAGTCTCTGATCATCTCCTGTATTATTTCTGCAGTCTCTGATCATCTCCTGTATTATGTCTGTAGTATGTCTGGGGGTCTTTCTAACAGACTCTCTAATAAAATCCCTCTCTGTGTCCATCACAGAGGCCCCCCTCCAGGTCCCAATAAAGTACTCTGCTTCTCTTCCTGTATTTTGTTTATTTTTAAGAGATCATGTAAGGATCCCAGGGTAATGAAGACTTTGTGGGGGAGCATTTCTGTGGTTGAGTCATTGCCATAGAAACATTTGTAAAGGGGAGGAGTTAGCAAAATGACCACGCCCATGTGGGGGCGCCAGAAATATCTCTGCACCCAGGCGCCTGTGACCCTAGGATCGGCCCTGGTCTGATGAGTCAAATAGTAGGGGCAGAATTTGGCGTAAACACCATGAAAGCATGGATCCATCCTGCCTTGTATCAACGGTTCAGGCTGGTGGTGTAATGGTGTTGAAAGGCAAAATTTACATGACACTAGCGGCTCCAATCTGTCTACGAGATTCCTTGATAGGCCACTCCACAAGCAAGCTTAAAAGAGAGTTGTAACTGCCAAAATAAGTAGTGGCAATGATCAAACACCAGCAAGCTATTGGAGATTATATGGGCAATACTGCCCCCAGAGGCCAAATACGGCAGGACAGTCAGTTATTATAATCTATTGAGGAGGACTGACCTGTGAACACTCTGATTCGTCCAAAACTGAGTGTGGTTGGTAATGAGGGGGGGGGGGGTTGGATGAATGGGTGATTGAGTTTTGTAAAAAGGGTTTTTAACAGAGAGCTCCCTCTCTTTTGCTGCAGGCCTTCGTCATAAGACTCTCTCTCTCTGGTCTAAACCATGTGGCCCAGAGCTCTTTCTCTTTTGCCATCTTGAGCGCAGCCAACGAGGAGTCTGCCTAGAGTAGGCGATAAGTATTTTTGATGATTGTTGTTATATGTTGTAGATATCTGGGGCCAGATCCACAAAAACGGGCGTATATTTAGGCGGGCGTAGCACATCTCATATACGCTACGCAGCCGTAAATCAGAGTGGCTCCTAGTGTATCCACAAAGAACTTGCTCCCATATGCGGGCCGGCGTAACGTAAATCTGCCGGCGTAAGCCCGCGTAATTCAAAGTAGGCTTGGAGTGGGCGTGTTGTATGGTGATCTGGTATGACCCCACGTAATTGACGCTTTTTACGAACGGCGCATGCGCCGTCCGTGGACGTATCCCAGTGCGCATGCGCAAAATCACATCGCGAATAGTCAATGCTTTCGTCGTGAAGATAAATTACGCAAAGCCCTATTCGCGAACGATTTACGCAAACGACGGAAAATTCAACGCTGTCCCGACGTCCATACCTAACATTGCGTATACCTCATAGAGGCAGGGGTAACGTTATGCAAAAAAAATCCTTACGTAAACAACGTAAAAAAATGCGCCGGGCGGACATACGTTTGAGAATCGGTGTATCTAGCTAATTTGCATACTCTACGCGGAAATCAACGGAAGCGCCACCTAGCGGCCAGCGTAAATATGCACCTAAGATGCGACGGCATACTAAGACGTACGTCAGTCGGATCTAGCCCACATTTGTATCTTGTTTTGTGGATACAAAACAAAGATACGACGGCGCATCGTAGAACTTAATACTATCAATAGATAGGCCGCCGTAAGTTCTTTTTGGATCTGGCCCCTGCTGTTTATTTTGTGATATTCCTATTTTCTTGGGGAATAAATGTAACATTGTTTACTAAGCAGCTAAAGTGCTAATTTTAAAGGTTAATATTCAAGTTGTTGTCATAAAAAGTGTTTGGGGACCCGGGTCCTGCCCCAGGAGACATGTATCAATGCTAACGAAAAGATTTTAAAAATGGCGTAGGGGGTCCCCCCAAAAATCCATACCAGACTGTTATCCGAGTATGTAACTTGGCAGGCAGCAGGAAAAGATGAGGGCGAGCAGGAAAGGACGAGAGAGCGCCCCCCTCCCCATTCTGAACCGTACCAGACCACATGCTCTCAACAAGGGGGGGATGGGTGCTTTTGGGCAGGGGGGGCTCTGTTAGGGTTGCTCCAGCTGCTGGTGATGGTCTGTGTGGAGGACCGCCACCGGGTAACAAGAATAGCAAAAAGTTTACCAAATCCATAGAAATCTCTCTATGGAATGCTCCTCGATGACACAACCAAGGTGTCCTGAACCCTTCAAACTCCATAGACACTTCCATCATTAAGCACTCTCCGAAAACAGATAACCTGGATTTAATTGAGACTCTTCAACCTCCCCTAGTTTTGATGTTCGCCTATTCCCCAACCTTTTAAATCAAATATCCTAGTTAATGACTATACAGCTGTTTCTTATATGTGCGATACGCGATAACATTCTCAGCGGGTCATCAAAAAAAAGAAAAAAGGTTGACGTTCCCTCGAAGCCACGCAGTACAGTTTTCACCCATTATATTCTCCAACCTCTGTGTAAGCTAATTAGATTAAAGGTACGAGATCAATCAAAAGCGTACTGCTTGAGAAAGATTAATGGTTTCTCAACTGACTGTATTAATTATTAGTGCTCTCATATAGAGCTAAAAAGACTCGGAGTAAAAATAGAGAAAAAAAAAAAAAAAAACGGTGAGGAAAAATGTAAAAAAAAAAAAAAAAAAAAATTGCGAAAACCAGATGAAGTCATTAACGAGGAAGATACATTTTCAGAAATTTGTTATCCGCTCTTCAAAATTCCCATAATAATAACTTTCAAAAATCAAAAATAGACTCTGGAAGAAAAATAAATAAATACCGTATTTATCAGCGTATACCGCGCACTTTTTTGCCCTGAAAATCAGGGCAAAATCGTGGGTGCGCGATATACGCCGATACCCTCTTTCCGCGCCGAGTTTGAACCACTGCGCCGGCATATACCGAGCGCAGTATAGTCGGGCAGGCTCGGCTCCTCTCGCGGTCACGTCCTGGAAGTACAGGACGCACAGGACGTGACCGCAAGAGGAGCCGAGCCTGCCCAGCTATACCCGAGTGTACTGCGCTCGGTATATGCCGACGCAGTGGTTCAAACTCAGTGCGGGAAGCGGGGATCGAGCGGGGAGGACACCGCAGAAGGACGCCGGACCCGACGAGGAGGACACCACCGAAGCCACAGACAGACGCCGGACCCAACGAGGAGGACACCACCAAAGCCACAGACGGACGCCGGACCCGACGAGGAGGACACCACCAAAGCCACAGACGGACGCCGGACCCGACGAGGCCGCCGATGGACGCCGCGCAAGACACCAAAACTGTAAGTACTAAAAAAATTTTTTAACAGAAATACGTGTCCACATTAGGGGTGCGCACTATACGCCGGAGCGCGCAATACCCTGATAAATACGGTAGATTAGCTCGTTCTTTAACCACTTGTCCACGGGAGGACATCATATGACGTCCTCCACTTTGTGCGGTGATATGTGAATGATGGGTGCAGCTACAGGCATCATTCAGATATCGCCGTCTTCAGCCGCCGATTCTCTGCACGATAAGAATGATCAAAGCGGCGGTTCCGCCGCTTGATCGTTCTTATAGGCGGCGGGAGGGGACGTCCTCCCCCTCCTCCCGCCGCCATCCGGTGCTTCTCCGGGCTCTCCCGTGCCATCGGGGGTCCGGAGAGCGAATCGGTCGGCGCCGCCTGGAAAGCATAGAGATGACTGGTGACCAGATGGTCACCAGTCATCTCTATGACCGTCGGTGGCCTGGGCGCCACGTTATGACGTCACGCCCGGTACCTGGAAGTAAACAAAGCCACAATCGCGGCTGTCGGCATGAGATCGGTGATTTTTTTTTCATCCGATTCCATGCTTGTAAGCCTGGAGGAGAGGTGTGGGGGGAGGGGGAGGTCTTATTGACCCCACATCTCTCCATAAAGAGGACCTGTCACAGTGATTCATATTACATTCCTTGTAATAGGAAATAAAAGTGATAAAAAAAATATGTAAAATTAAGTGTAAAAATAAAAAAAAGTAAAATAAAACTAAAATTAAAACATATATTTTTTAAACGCCCCTGTCCCCGGTAGTTCGCGCTTAGAAGCGAACACGCATGCAAGTCCCGCCCACATATGTAAACGCCGTTCAAACCCCACATGTGAGGTATCGCCGCGTGCGTTTGAGCATGTGCAACAATTCTAGCACTAGACCTCCTCTGTAACTCGAAAATAGTAACCTGTAAAAAAAATTAAAGCGTCGCCTATGGAGATTTTTAAGTACCGAAGTTTGGCGCCATTCCATGAGTGTGCGCAATTATAAAGCGTGAAATGTTAGGTATCTATTTACTCGGCGTAACATCATCTTTCACATTATACAAAAGAATTGGGCTAACTTTACTGTTTTGTTATTTTTTAATTCAATTCATTTCCCTATAAAAAGGCGTTTGAAAAATGATTGCGCAAATACCGTGCGAGAAAAAAAGTTGCAACGACCACCATTTTTTCCCTAGGGTGTCTGCTAAAAAAAAAATATATAATGTTTGGGGGTTCTGATTAATTTTCTAGCAAAAAAATTGTGATTTTTACATGAAGGAGAGAAGCGCCAGAATAGGCCTCGGTTGTCAAGTGGTTAAAAAAGAAGAAAAAATATATATATAATTTCTACATTGCGATTAAAAATAAAATGATTATTATAAATCAAATTATAACTTTTATTAAGAACTTCATTTGAATTATTTAATATACGGCTTTCACTCAAACCCCAGTTGGTCTATTCATATGAATTGTATACACCTGTAATTGGCGGTTGGAGGATTCCACTGGAGGAAACATATTTTTTTTTTCTGTGAATTAAATAAAGTAATGAATAAATTGGTATTTAGTTAATTTATGCCAAATAGCTGTGTAATTTTTACAATTAGTCAATTACGGTATGAAAATACAATAGCTCAGTTCATATATATATATCAGGTATCAGGTATGCAGATACAGTGAGGCTTGCAATGGGCACAGTGAGGCATGCAATAGGCACAGTGAGGCTTGTAGTGGGCACAGTGAGGCTTGCAATGGACACAGTGAGGCATGCAATTGGCACAGTAAAGGCATGTAATGGGCACAGTCTGGCTTGCAATGGGCACAGTCAGGCATGCGATGGGCACAGTGACTGGCTTGTAATAGGCACAGTCAGGCATGCGATGGGCACAGTGAGGCATGCGATGGGCACAGTGAGGCATGCGATGGGCACAGTGAGGCTTGCAATGGGCACAGTGAGGCTTGCAATGGGCACAGTGAGGCTTGCAATGGGCACAGTGAGGCTTGCAATGGGCACAGTCAGGCTTGCAATGGGCACAGTCAGGCTTGCAATGGGCACAGTCAGGCTTGCAATGGGCACAGTCAGGCTTGCAATGGGCACAGTCAGGCTTGCAATGGGCACAGTCAGGCTTGCAATGGGCACAGTCAGGCTTGCAATGGGCACAGTCAGGCTTGCAATGGGCACAGTCAGGCTTGCAATGGGCACAGTCAGGCTTGCAATGGGCACAGTCAGGCTTGCAATGGGCACAGTAAAGGCATGTAATGGGCACAGTCTGGCTTGCAATGGGCATAGTGAAGCATGCAATGGGCACAGTGAGGCTTGCGATGGGCACAGTGCCTGTATTGTAGAGGGGGTCTGTAATGTACAGGGGTTCTGTACTTTAGGGGGATCTGTATTGTAGGGGGGTCTGTATTGTAGGGGGGTTCTGTATTGTAGGGGGGGGGTCTGTATTGTAGGGGGGGTCTGTATTATAGAGGGGGTCTGTAATGTAGAGGGTCTGTAATGTAGGGGGGTCTGTATTGTAGGGGGGTCTGTACTGTAGGGGGAGGGTCTGTAATGTAGGGGGGTCTGTATTGTAGGGGGGTCTGTACTGTAGGGAGAGGGTCTGTATTATAGAGGGGGTCTGTAATGTAGAGGGTCTGTAATGTAGGGGGGTCTGTATTGTGGAGGGGGGTCTGTATTGTAGACGGGTCTGCAATGTAGAGGGGGCTGTAATGTAGGGGGGTCTGTATTGTAGGGGGGGGTCTGTATTGTAGGGGGGGGTCTGTATTGTAGGGGGGGCTGTAATGTAGGGGGGTCTGTACTGTAGGGAGGGTCTGTAATGTAGGGGGGTCTGTATTATAGAGGGGGTCTGTATTGTAGAGGGGTCTGTATTGTCGAGGGGGGCTGTAATATAGGGGGGTCTGTATTGTAGAAGGGGTCTGTAATGTAGGGGGGGCTGTACTGTAGGGGGTCTGTAATGTAGGGGGGTCTGTACTGTAGGGAGGGGGTCTGTATTGTAGAGGGGGGTCTGTATTGCAGAGGGGGGCTGTAATGTAGGGGGGTCTGTAATGTAGGGGGGGGTCTGTATTGTAGAGGGGGTCTGTATTGTAGAGGAGGTCTGTAATGTAGGGGGGTTTGTACTGTAGGGAGGGGGTCTGTACTTTAGGGAGGTCTGTGTAACATGCAGGGGGTCCAGAACTGTTAGGGGGGTGTCTGTGTAACAAACTGTGGGGGCTGTGTAATGTAAAGGGGTCAAGAGGTGCAGGGTGCTGTGTAATGTAAAGGGGCCCAGAGGTGCAGGGTGCTTTGTAATGTAAAGGGGTCACAAGGTACAAGATGCTGGAACCCCACATCCCATCATTAAGCGCCACCACCGCGCCATAACTTTCCCCCCCCCCCGGCCTGCTCAGTCTAAAATGCCCAGGCCTATTTTTTGCCCCAGTCCGGGCCTGGCCGGTAGCCATATATTAGTTTCAGCCGGAGGAGCCTTTCCGGGGACAACTTCAATCAAAGTCAATGCAAGCATCAAGATACACAACGGCTTTTGAAAGCAACAACAATCCGACTCAAGGATCTGAATTGCACATTGGTGGGCTGGATCGGTGAACCATTATACGAGTAATGCTTTGTGACGGCCACGGAAAAACACAAGCTAACCTCACACAAGATTAATAAGACACCGTGATTAATACCGCCCTTTATCTTAACGACTGCATAGTGATATTATACGCGCTTGGCAGCCACAGAGTCATTTGTGTAAAGCGATGGTATTTATTATAAGTGTACAGTGCATGTTGCAGATTGGATCCTCTGAAAGGTATTAATGATGGAATATTGCTCAGCTAATCCTCTCCATAAATTTTCATTATTCCTCCTGGACCTCCGGTGATTGATGGATCAGGTGCGGAGCCAGGAACCGGACTTAAATGATGATGTTTACAACTGACTGTGACTGGATGCAGAGCATCGCTGATCATACTACATCCGATGTATACACAGATGATTATACTAGAAGGTTAACCTCTTCCATCCACCAAGGTTTTCCTCTCTATAGGAATCACCGGTCATTAGGTGAGCGGTGCCTTCCGGATTATCGTTTCTTGGCGCCCCCACCACATCACGGGCATTTTAGACCAACATAAAGACGTTGATTTATACTTTTTTAGATTGTATTTCATTTTTATAGATCTATTAAGGGTATACTGTAGTTGGGTCCCCCCCCCCTGGCTACACCTAACTAATGCCCAGCTTTAGGGAATTAGATCAATCCACCCTTGCTGTGCCCAACGCGCAATAACCCACAAGTCATGCATGGCCAAGGACCAATCAACACGTCTTCTACGCTAAAGACGTCCACGTCTCATGGTGAATGTTGCTACAGACAGGGCCGATCCTAGGCGGGTGCGCGGGGTGCAGTTCACCCTGGCGCCACAGAGATGGGGGTGCTCAAGTGCCAGAGTGCTCCCCTCCCTCCTCCTCGTCGGTGTCCAGAGGCCGCTCTCTCCACCGCTCACCACCGCCGATGTACCCCTGGCTACGCCTAACTAATGCCCAGCTCCAGGGAATTAGATCAATCCACTCTTGCTGTGCCCAACGTGCAATAACCCACAAGTCATGGCCAAGGACCAATCAACACGTCTTCTTCACTAAAGAAGTCCACGTCTCATGGTGAATTGTTGCTACAGACAGGGCCGATCCTAGGCGGGTGCACGGGGTGCAGTTCACCCTGGCGCCACAGAGGTGGGGGTGCTCAAGTGCCAGAGTGCTCCCCTCCCTCCTCCTCGCCGGTGTCCAGAGGCCGCTCTCTCCACCGCTCACCACCGCCAGCTCTAGGGAATTAGATCAATCCACTCTTGCTGTGCCCAACACGCAATAACCCACAAGTCATGACCAGGGACCAATCGCAGAGGCCGCTCTCTCCACCGCCGATGTACCCATAGCATGTGTATCAATAGCATGTGACCACCTTCCATAATTCAAGCCAGTTCCTAAAGATTGGTTGTTGTCAGATTGTTTAGGTTGTTTAGGTTGTACAGTCTTGTAAATACAACAGAATAGGAACAAAATGACGCTCTTCCAAATGTTTCACTAATGATGTGTGATTTTCAGTCACAAAACTCCTCGATTTTCTCAGCTGCCCCCCTCACAGTAAAATCTTTATCCCAATTTGGGGTCTTAGGAACGTCTCCATATCCACGTCTTTGATGAACACCTCTGGTTGGGTTCAGAGTAATGGACGCCATGATACTTGGAACCAGCCTGTCTAGAACTTTCTCTAGCAATCATTCTCTGTCTCTTTCTGTCTCTAGGGTCCTCCCATCCAAGCCCCTCTCTCATTTATCTTTGAGTCGAGCAGATGGCGGCGGTGACTCTCTGGGCCAGTCCCATAGGCTCCCAACCTCCAGTGTTTTCCCCCATCCATCATGAAGAATGGAAAATTCAAACCTGCAGAGGGCTGTCAAGAATCTCCAGCAAGTTCAATGACAGCACAGCCCAGAACTTTGAAGAATTTTTTTACTCATTTCTATACAATGCCTAAGTGCAAACAAAACAATTGGTAATATACAGTAGGCTGGGCACCACATTCCTATCCCCAGCTAGGCACAATTTTGCATGGAAACGTATTTACGGGACTTTGAAGAAGCCATCAATATATGCAGCATACCATCAACTACAATATACCAATTGGGTTTTTTTTTTTATCGCTAACAAATCTTAAAATCACATTTTGAAACCAAAGAAAGGAAGTCTATACATACCTCCAGATATACCGTATTTATCTGCGTATAACACACACTTTTCCCCCCTGAAAATAAGGGGCAAATCGCAGGTGTGTGTGATACGCCGATAGTGTACCTTGGAAGGGAAGGAGGGGGACCAACTCGCCGGAATTTATGAGCCGTCATCTCCTATTCGGCTCTTACCCGGCTCTCATGTCACACACCTGCCTCCGCCACTGGCATTGGACCAGTGTTCTGTCTATCACAGGAGCTGGTCCAATGCCGATGGCAGAGGCGGGACTGTGTGTGTGTGACTGCCGAGTGAGAGCCTAACAGCTGGAATTCATGAGCCGTCATCTCCATGTCCTGACTCGTTTGACCTGGTGTGGTCCCCTCTCTACCCCAACAGTGAACGGAAGCAATATTTCATCTGAAGGCTTCTGTTGGCTGACATTGAATGTAAGCCCCTGGATGAGCCTCAGGGTCTTCAGTTGACCTTGACCCTCTTATTCCCTGTCAAAAAGGTGTTACTCTTTGACACTTTTGACCTGGTGTGGTCCCCTCTCTACCTCAAGAGTGAACGGAACCAATATTCCATCTGAAGGCTTCTGTTGGCTGACAATCAATGCCAGCCCCTTGGTGAGCTTCAGGGTCTTCTATTGACCTTGACCCTCTTATTCCCTGTCAATGGGGCATTGCTCTTTGACATTTTTGACCTGGTGTGGTCCCCTCTCTACCTCAAGAGTGAACGGAACCGATATTCCATCTGAAGGCCTCTGGTGGCTGACAATGAATGCCAGCCCCTTGGTGAGTTCATGGTTTTTTATTGACCTTGACCCTCTTATTCCCTGTTAATGGGGTGTTACTCAACATCCATAGAAGACCATGAAGCTAATCCAGGGACTGAAAATCCCTGGATGACATGGAGATACGTTCCTCTAAACCAACCATTGACCATTCCAATCCTGGGGTGAGTGTGTGTTACTCTTTGACTCGTTTGACAAGTTTTCCATCCACTTCATCAGGAAACTGTGGATCATCTTATACATTTAAGTTTGATTCATGCATGCAGAAGCATGTGTCAATGAGAGGGCCCTGAATACCTAACTAACTCCAGTAGAGCACGCATACAGTGAAGGAAACCCTCACAGTAACAGGGAAAAGGAGAGTCAAGGTCAATAGAAGACCATCCTTAGGCGGACATCCATTGTTAGCCACCAGAATCCCTTTAAATGTAATATTGCTTCCCTTCAATCCCTGGGTGGAAAGGGGATCACACCAGACGCTCCCCTGAATGTAAGCTAGCTGAACAGTCAGGATCCCAAACAGAAGCTGTCAGTTACCTGCAGGAGCAGTGCAGGTGTGGAAAACCTCCTTAATCATTAAACGTTAGACAACAATAAAAATGATTAAAGAGATTCCGTGTGTGAAGAACTCTTGTCCTCAACAGGTCTATGTCCACCGTAAATGCTTTCTCTGTCCGGTACCACGCAATCCAAGATCTTTTAGCCCACCCAGTCACCAGCCATAACACAGTGTAGGGCGAGCAACAACATCAAAACTGATTTATTATCACACATGGACAGAACAGATATCACTCGGGACCATCACCCCCCCCCCCCTTTGGAATTTAGGGCAGGTTACTCTGTCCAATCAGCAAGGAGAGCTGTTTTAGGAATCCCCCACCCCACAGCCAGGGCAGACAGAGACAATAAAGCAATGCAATACAACTACACCCCAAACGACTCAAAAGAGTCCAACAGCATGAGACAACACACAATATATACATTTTACAAGGTTCCAGTGCGGCTGTAAAGAGAGTCCGACTAGCACGGATCAGAATGGAGTTCTCGGGCACCCCACCCAAAGTGACTCCTGTTACACCGTGCTTTTGCCCATTCAGGCAAAACAACAGGTTCACTTTTAGGGCAACCAACCAGAAGCTTTCCATTTCCTTCACCTGCCACACACTTTTTTGCTGTTGGGAGTATATAGAAAAACTTCTGGTGCCTCCAGTAAAATAGAGAATTTGAGTATCCCCCACTCTTTCCATAGGACAGGATGGTTCTTGGTGATTTACCCTCTCCAATGACATCTTACGGGAGTGGAGAGAACGTCTTCAGCTCTGTTTAAGCTCTAAATTGTATCATGGAGCTTGCACAGGGCTCCTTCTCAGTGCTGGGACAAGCCCATTTGGTGCCCAGGGCGAAGATGGCAAACTGCGCCCCCCTCCCTGTTTTTTACATGACCCCCCCACACCAGGGCTGTCTTAATGAGAGGGCACTGCCCAGGGGCCCCAGCTGCATGGTGTAGAGGGGTCAGAGTGCAGGGGGGATATCTGGGGTGTAGAGGGGTCAGAGTGCTGGGGGGATATCTGGGATGTAGAGGGGTCAGAGTGCTGGGGGGATATCTGGGATGTAGAGGGGTCAGAGTGCTGGGGGAGATATCTGGGGTGTAGAGGGATCAGGGTGCTGGGGGGGATATCTAGGGTGTAGAGGGATCAGAGTCGAGGGGGGATATCTGGGGTGTAGAGGGATCAGAGTGCTGGGGAGATATCTAGGGTGTAGAGGGGGTCAGAGTGCTGGGGGGATATCTGTGGTGTAGAGGGGTCAGAGTGCTGGGGGGATATCTGGGGTGTAGAGGGGTCAGAGTGCTGGGGGGGATATCTGGGGTATAGAGGGATCAGAGTCGAGGGAGATTTCTGGGATGTAGAGGGATCAGAGTGCAGGGGGGATATCGGGGGTGTAGAGGGGTCAGAGTGCTGGGGGGATATCTGGGGTGTAGAGGGGTCAGAGTGCAGGGGGGATATCTGGGGTGTAGAGGGATCAGAGTGCAGGGGGGATATCTGATCTGTTTACCTGCGCTGTCTCCATTGTAGGGGCCCCAGAGCATTACTTTGACCAGTGGCCCATGATGCTATTAAGTTGGCCCTGCCCCACACAGGATTGTCCCTTTACATATCACCCAACACAGTATTGTCCCTTTACATATCACCCCACACACAGTATTGCCCCTTTACATATCCCCCACACAGTATTGCCCCCTTAACATATCCCCTACACAGTATTGCCCCCTTTACATGACCCCTCCACACAGTATTGCCCCCATTCTTCACAGTTCCATATATTTTCCTCCCTTCACTCTCCTGCCTTTCACAGAGTGGAAAACAGGAGGCGGGACGATCCTAAACTGAAGGCACAGCAGCACTGGGTGGGGCACGGGAGCTGCCGGGTTGACTTTTCATATTAGCGAACTGGCGATTGGCTGCTAGGACCGCCTCATAGCAGCCAATCACCTCTCAATTAAAGCGGGGGTTCACCCTGTTAAAAAAAAATAAATGTTTTTTTTTATTAGACCATTACTTTCGGCATCGTAGCGCGAGCTACGGTATGCCGGTCCTAAATTTTTAATCCCCGTACTCACTGTGCTATCGTTGATTGAAGAATCCGGGGAATGGGCGTTCCTATGGTGAGAGAAGGTGATTGACGGCCGGCCCTGGCACGTCACGCTTCTCCGGAAATAGCCGAAATAGGCTTGGCTATTCACGGCGCCTGCGCATAGCCTGTGCGCAGGCGCTGTGAATAGCCGAGACCTACTCCGGCTTTCTTCGGGGAGCGTGACGTGCCAGAGCCGGCCGTCAATCATCCTCCCTCTCCATAGGCACGCCCATTCCCCGCGGGAGTCGGATTCTTCAATCATCAATAGCACAGTGAGTACGGGGATTAAAAATTTAAGACCGGCATACCGTAGCTCGCGCTACGATGCCGAAAGTAATGGAATAATGAGGTGAAGGAGGGTGAACTACCGCTTTAATGTGACAGGCAGCAACCGCTCTCCACGCAGTGCTGGTCCCGCCCCCACAGTGCAGAATTGTCCCGCCTCCCGCTCCTCTCTACTCTGCTAATGATATCGGCTGGGGACAAAAGCGGCGATTAAATGGCGGTCCAGCAAAAGCAGCAGCTCGGGCCGGACGCGGGCCGCCATTTAGTGATGCCCGGCATAGCATGCCTGCTAACAAAACCCGCCCCCTCTCACACTATGCCCCTCCCGCCCACCCCTTGTCCCGGCTCTGCGCCTTCTGCTCGCTACTGGTGGAAAAACGAAACGTCAAAGGATGGTGATTTATAAATCAGCTGGTGGGTCCATCTTGGAGAAAAGCTAACCTTCAACCGGTGATGCATATCATCTTGGGCAACGCTAAAATGCAACAGGCTACCTTTGTCTACCCCCTTTGAGGCGGTCAAGCAATCGATTAAAACTTTTACAACCTAAGAGAAACGTAAAATAAAAAACAGATAAAAAAATGTAAAAAGGGGCCTTACTAGACTCTGGGTCGGAGTTTCCATCCCCCTCTGTCCGGCTGTTGGCTGAGGTTTGCTCGTAGTATTCCTCCTGCCCGAAGCCGAGGGGCAAGGGCTGTGAAGCATTGGAGCTGCCGCTGGGTTCCTGGTCTCCTAATCCGCTGTCGCTGCAACTTTCCTGGGAGCCGTCCGGGAGGTGAAATGTGACGCGGCGCTGGACCTGCGAAGAGAGGGGAGGGAAAAAAAACGACACGGCGTCAGCTTGCGATCGGGAGAAATTGCTTAATGCGGGCAATTTGGAAAATAATTTATTTTTTTTCGGAGATCTGCACTTGGACACATTATTATCATCTTCAGACGGGCGCAATTTCAGTAGACAGTTCACAAATCGAGTCCCTGTCACCCGGACATTATAACTGGAGCACCAGTGAAGAGAACCTGTCACGTATGCAATAAAATCGCACAAACCAAAAAAAATAATCCCGTGCCCTTATATACTGGGATTTTAGATTGCATTTTTTATGCAGAGCCGATGAATCCCACATTACCTGAACCTCATCTGTTGTATTAAGTTCTGATAGTTTAGTGCAGTGGTCTCCAAACTGCGGCCCTTTGCTTGCTTTTTTCTGACCCTTGGGGGCTTTATTTTCCCCCCCCACTGTCAGCAACAGTGGGACATGGTTCCTGCCATTGACAATGGTGCACTACTCATTGACACCGACTATAGGACATTACTACTCCCACTGGCACCAATGACACTATTCCTCCCACTGGCACCAATGATGGGACACTATTCCTCCCACTGACACCAATGATGGGACACTATTCCTCCCACTGACACCAATGACACTATTCCTCCCACTGGCACCAATGATGGGACACTATTCCTCCCACGGACACCAATGATGGGACACTATTCCT